>NC_142706.1:42463894-42764153 GCF_055471065.1 Atractosteus spatula
ATAAAGAAAGTGCATGGTTAGCACTAACACTATTATACAATGTAATAATGAACACAATAAAACTGTAGCCAAAACACAAAACAGAATTCTAATAAAATGCTAAAAATGTTTACATAATAGAAGCTGATCCTCATAAACAAGGAAAAGCACAATGTTGAAAGGTCACTAACACTGTCAGTGTTTAAAATGGAAGCAACAGTTTTTACGTGGTTTATTCTGTTTTCGTTTTTTGTAGTAAAATGAACATTGAATTTAAGATTTCTTATGTTTATGTGCGTGAGAATACATGTTGACACAACACTGTCTATCAGGCAGAGGTGATGCAGTATCAATGTCCACCATGTGTAATAAGTAGTCCATATACAGTACCTACAGTACTATAGTACCTTAAACCATTTAACCAGACTAGTTGCCTAGTAAATGTGATATATACAAAAGTATGCTACCAGATACAGTTGCTGTCAAAATTTAGTGGCAAGTGCTGGTGAAAAGACCTGAACATTCCTTATACAGTATATGAATACATTTTTAGTACTAGCTATATACATATACTGACACACACTCACTTTTAAGCATATAGAAAAAAAAATCCTTAGGGTTGCAGTTTTAATAATTTACATTTTGTACTTATATTGCTGTCCACTAACTTTTTGCATTGCACAGGATGAGATTTCTGGCAAAAAATGCTGCAGTGGGATTTTTTGAAAGGCTGAGAAGAAACTTTATGATTTATGCTGCGTGGGCAATTGTTGTGAAATGCACACTATGTATACAGGTCACATAACTGGCACGTCTAAACAGGTTATTTATATCCTTGTTAGTGAATATCACTGTTACTTACTGTCTTCTTTATCTTTGATTTTAGCATAAGCTGACAGTTTTAACATTGTCCATTACAATTTTAGACCAAACAGAAAAGCTATGTAAAATTAAATATAATAAATAAACTATTATCTTTGAAATTATCAGTATACTGTATATTTAGAAGTTTGTTTAAGCGATGTTCTCAGTATTTTCAATAAATGCTTGAACAAAAAGAAAGGAACCATTACAAATTGTATGTTTTATGACATACTATTCTGAAAAGATAAATCATATGACCACCAAAGGTACTATTCTCAAACATAGGAGAATTTAATTCAAATTACCTCTCCTTGATACAGAATTTATGTATTCTATTTTACTGTATTTTTTCTAAGCAAACTAAAAATCATGATTTACCTTAATAAATTCAATGTGTTCTTTATATTTTCCTTTATGTTTATGTTGATAATCAGCCTTAACAATCGGGAAATATTTTGTGTCAAGACACAAATCAGAATAAATTTTACTTGGGCTTAAAAACTAGAAGAATTAACTGAACATCTGTTAGGCAGCTTTCATTAAAATTGAGGAGAAATAATGCTCCAGAAAAGCTCAACTGATAAAAACTTCCATCTGGAACATTGAAAGTCTTGTAGTTGCTTGATTTACTGTAACCTAATCTAAGTCATTATCCAGCTGTGGCTGAGAATTCCCATGTGACGGTACAGAACTATCCTAAAATTATTCTAAATGGGGATAGCATGGTGGTGCTGTGGTTAGTATTGCTGACTAGTAGCTCTGGAGACCTAAGTTCAATTACCTGGTGTAATTACTGGGTGTTACCTGCATGGAGTGCATGGTGTTCGTATGTTCTCCCCATGTTCATGTGGGTTTCCTCCAGATGTTCCAGTTTCCTCCCACAGTCCACAGACATACTGATTAATGGGGAGCAATATTGGGAAAAATTGGCCCAGGTAAGACTGTGTGTGTTTGTCTATGTCCTTCAATGGACATAATCAACTGTTCAGATAGCCTAGCCTGTTCAACACATGTACAAGTCTAGTGCCTTGATGGTGAAAAATGGAGTAGGTGTCTTTTGCGAATCAAAGCAAGAGGGAATGCAGTGCCCTCAGCATCCCTGGTTGGGTGACTTGAAAAACTAATAGAACCCATATGGACAAAGGCCATCTTATGGTCTTTGTGACCATAAGGGTTCTATTATGGTCTGTGTAGTCATAATGTGCCTATGGAAAGGTAAGGGGCTTGTAAACTAAAAAGAAAAGACTAAAGAAGAATAAAAGATTATCATTGTGTACATATTTTACACATAAACCGCTTCTTCAATAACTAAAAAAGTTTTAAAAAGATAGGTCAGGGGTTGTAAATACCAAAGTTGTGGAGAAAAAACAATATAGTGAACAATGGATCTTAGATGAGGTCATAGGCTGTGGCTGCAAACAAGCTCATAAAGGCATTCCATTTGAAAAATCCAATAAATATTGGAGCCTTGGTAGGGTTAGAGCCTAGTGGTGAAGAATGCACACCTCACCTCAGTGTTGGGGAGGCCCATACTGGTCATTTAACCCAGCTCAGCCTTATTCTGGATAGAAGCTCAACATGCTCCAAGCGTGAGAAGCTTTCTGTAGGTGAGTGCTATCTATACTTCGTTGATAAAGGAACTGGTCAGTTAGCTGCATGAGGCCATTAAATCTCCAGTACAGGTGGCCATTGATTGTGGGATGATATTGATTATTCAATGCATTTTATAGTAATTTTCATCTAAAAAGATCCTAAAACCACATTCCATATAGTAGGCACTCACTTCATCCACTACTGAAATACAGCACCTGCCCAGATGATGTGCAGGAGCCATTATGCAACAAAAGCCCCTTTATATGGTAGATCAGTTCAAGCAGTAAGAAACTACTTTACCATTTGAATTAATGGGGAACTTTAGGAAGGTCAGAGTTTTAGATGTAATTTAGAAAATAAAAACCTGGTTAATACCACAACTCTGACAAATAGTTCCATCAATTCTTTAAAGGCCAACCCCTACCTATAGCACAGAGCTCACTGTCACCATACTAAGACATCGCTTTAGAAATTCTGGTCCAGAGGGAAGAGTGCCACATAGCAGCACATACTGAACAGCATCAAACCACCTGGGTAGTGCTCTGTGTTGTTTGTGACATGTTACCATGCAAATAGGGTTCAGTTCAAGGCCAAACTTTACCAACTGCATTAGAAGTGTAAAGGGATCATAAATTACAGCATTCTGCAATTATTTATAATGTATTAATCCATTACCTATGATAATGAACACTATTGTGTAATGTTTTCCTTTCTTTTTGGCATATATAATATTTCATATTTATGCAATAACAGGTGACACAAAGGAAACTTACTTATAAAAAGCTAGGTCATGTTTATTAAAGTATAACACTGTAATAGCAATTTATGAAAATACTTCAAAGGTATTAAAACACTACTATATTAAAACAAATGTATTCTTTCACTTGTCTAACATTTTCTGTTGCATTCACTGTCTCAGCCAATGACCTACATGTTCACTGAGTAAAAATGTTTCCCTGGTTATAGCTTCATAATTGAACACCGAATGACTTCAAGGACAATGAAACACTATGCTTTTATCAAAGTTCCGCCTGCTTTCATTTTGGCCCATGATTAGTCCCAGAAAAGGAAAGGTATTTTTTCCTTGTCTCAACTAATGCAAATGTCAGCTTAGTGAGACAATTTAACAAGGCCTCTTATTGAAATTTATGGAGGAGTGAAATTATAATGCAATGCTAACTTAAAATCTGAAATGCATAAACATTTTTATGTTATTTATACCCATCTTTTATACAATTCATAAATATTACACTTTTAAGACACTGATGGTAAATATTTAGTCAATAATTGAAGTAAAATTTTAACAATTTTAACATAACATCTCAGGAATTAAAATCTAAATTTTAACCATAAATATAATCATTGTGATTGTGTTTTTATTTATTTCCTAGTGCCTGGAAAATAAAAATAACTTTTCAACGTAAAAAGCTAAATGTTTCACCTAAATATCCACTTCAGTCTCAGTATATTCCATTTTATATTTGTAGTTTATGTCTTGCATTAAACTCACTGAATATATTTATTCTTCCAGGTGCTTACATCTGTGTAACACTGTGTATCCCTTTCTAAAGGGATCCAATGCAGTCAGCTTTACTCTTAGGTCATTGGCATTGCTGCCAGGCACCCACAGTCCTCTTTGTAAAGAAATGTTTCCTGTTTTCTGATCTAAACAACATTAAAATAATTTCCACCTCTTTTCGGGGTCTGTGTTGCAGCTAATCTAAAGTAAGCTGCTGTGCTGAGTCTAGTTTACATGTAATTTTTTATGCTCCAGGTTAAAAAGATTTACTTTCTTCAGGCTGTCTGTGTATGATATTCCCTTTATTAAGATCATAAAAGCAGTTATGAACAAGAGGGGACCATTGAGACAGTGGTGACTGAGGAACCATCAAATTCATTCTGTTTGTCGGTTGTTAATTGATCCAATGATCTCATCCAGCTATTTCTTGAAGGAAGCTGAGGTATCCAGGGAGAAAGCAGTCATGTGCTCTCTGCTCTGTTTTATGCCATTGGCTTCCAGGTTAGGCTCTGGTTAGCCACAATCCAACCAGGATTAATGGTTTACTTTAGTGATTAAGGATGACAGATGGATTCATTTATAGATAAGAACTAAGATCTCTGTTGGAAGATATGTTAAAGAAAGTGTTAATTACCAAATAAAGTCAGAATATTATTTCATTTTAAAACAAATGTAGGTTATCATAACTAAATTCTAAATTATAATTGTTCTATGGTTAATTACAGTATAGACTAAGAACAGTTATAACCTATTATAATAGTTTTGATTACATGGGCTTGAATAATCAGATGTAATAGACCCTTGAGTACAGATGTCTTTTTGATAATAATAATAATAATAATAATAATAATAATAATACTCAATAATACTGCTTAAATCCTAAATTTTAGTCCAACAATAGAAACCCAATGTAATAATGCATACTTAGAATTATACTTACAATTATGCAAGTGCTGTACAGATCCAGCCATTCAAAATGAGTGAGGCATGCTGCGGTAATTCGCAGTGCAAGTTCAGCAAGGTACCGCAAGTTTTTTTTTTCAATAGGGTGCAATATCTTGAAAAGCCACCAGGTGAAGCAGTGAAAGCTTAACATGGCATGTGAAGCATTTGGGCTGTCACCAGAAAATACCTGGTTTCAAATCCTGGTCAATGCTGAAGGACAATCTTTTTCCAATTACAGAATTTAAGTTGTATGCTATTTAGACTTTTAATCATTTTAAACTGTGTATTACAGCATGTTAAACATTATACGGATTAAAAATTAGGTATATTTTATAAAAGCAAGATTGCTCAGTTGGACAAAGGCACACAAAAGTATTCTACTTTCTTCATAAATATTTCATGCATCAAAGTCTGTAGCTTGATAACTTACAGATGCAGCCATTCAAAACAAGCGGGCGATACCGCATTATTTTGCGGTGCGCTTTACGCAGTCTACCGCTAGTTACCGTAAATTCTCCTATAGTACCGCAAGTAAAATAATAGTATCCGGAATTTCCGCAAGGTGGAGCTAATAAAGCTCAACCTCTCATGTTTGAGCTGTCGCCATCAAAGTCTTTAACGAAGATATTACTAATAGTATTAATAATGAATGACCTTGGACAAGCTGTAAACTCAAAGTATTGCCCTGGTCCACATTCTTTTTTTCTTTGACCTTCTTTGTAAAAGTAACACCACAGCATTTCGCAATCACGCATTTGTTTCCAATCATGCAAAGTACAGTAATTTTTGAGAATCTCCGATTCACCATGCCTTTCACATGCTCATAAAAGAGATTGATTTAGGAACATAAACATATTACTGTATGCAAACTGTACTGTATACAGTATGTATCTGTATATGTATATTTAATGTCTTTACTGTGCCCGTTTTAGTATTGAATATTTATATGGAATTTTACCACTGAAGGGAAATCTTAGTAGCTGAGCATAAAAAGAATAGGAGCATACTGTAACGCGTGTGAAGGCCATAAATGATATTAATTTTGGAACATAAACATACAGTATATGGCTGGTCTCGGTACTTTAAAGAAAACATACACACCAGTATTCCATTTCTCCCTAAACATTTTAAGCATCGAAGTCTTTAACTAACGTGATACCGGAGTCAACAAGCATACTTTTAGAATTTGATTAAAAGGGAATATAATATGGAATCGCGTATCTAAAGAAATTAATAACGATATAATTATATTCATGTACCGTAACACAAGAATTGTAAATGCTGTACGATGTCTGTTGATAATGTTTTGTAGGGCTTTTTCAACACTCCTCACGTGACCTCGCTGGTGGTGCTGTGGGTTAGGTTCCTGACTCCCATGCCCCAAGCTGGGTGTTCGAATCCCGCTGGAGCCATGACATTTTTTTTTTACAAACATTTCTTTGAAAAAATAAAACGTTTCCCTGGCTCAGAGATTAAATAAAACTTCACTCGCACCAAACAAATTTATATTTCTAAATATCACAACATGATCGAATTTAAGTCATTTTAATAACAATGAATAGTCACCTATGCGTTACAATATAAACATTTATATTGATTTAAATCGCATTTAAATCGCCTTTATTTAAAACCCATAAATAAAGCTCATACTGTTTAGACTTTTAATTATTTAAAACTGTATTACAGCAGCACAATGCACATTGCAACGTAAATCGCTATCTTTGACTTCTGCGTAATAATGTTCACCTCTCTGTCCAGCAAATTAACAATAGTAATTATAATGAACTTTATTGTATATGGTGCCTTTAAAGGTGGCTCCTCAAAGCGCTTTACAGGATAAAAACAATAACAACAATACTGTTAGGCTTTCTTAAAAGAAATACAAAATGAGATATTATGATGTGTTCCGGCTTAGACATTAACGAAGAGCATAACACGGGGGCGGCGTAGCAGTCGGCTCTGGCTTTCCCATCTATACCGATGCACTGCAAGTACAACCCCCCTCTCTGCGGGAGTGCTGGATGTGACGAATTAAACCGGTTTCACAGGTATTTTCAAAGTAGAAGGGGGCGAGATTTCCAGCGAAAGACACCTCCCCCCCCTCCAAAACCCAGTAAGTACAGTTCTTACTAGTTAAGAAAGCTAGGCTCCTCAATGAAATCGCTTTAACATGCTACTGCGTTGGTGTAACAGTCCGGGCGTGGCAAGCTTCTAATGTCAACCCGACTATGGCGAAAGGAACCCTTCTTTCATTGGAAGACAATGAACATATTCTAGCCCTAAATGAATTAATAGCAAACATGGTTTACATAAAAGACATTTTTCCAAGAATGTTTAGCCTTTGTCACTAATGAAACCACTAAATAAAGACATAAATATAGAAATCTTAAGATTTTTAAAATACATGACTTTGCTAAAATTTATTTAAAAATAAAAACGATTACAAACGCCAGCGGAGAGAGAGAACAGGGGAGGGATGTTGGTTTTGCGTAAGGGGCGGGGCTATGGAAGTGAGGTCTATTTGGGAATGTGGAGTTACATGTTCTGGCTGTTTATGAATTATCGTTGTTGAGTATGGAGTGTTGAGGTATTGATTTTGTGTAATGCTTCATGTTGAAAATTGAGGTGGATTTTGTTTATGATAAAGAGGATAAACTAGGATGGGAGGAGGGTTTGGTTTTGCATAAGGGGAGGATTATGATAATTGGAGGAATTTGAGAGAGTTTGCGGGCTATTTTTGGTTTGTATTACGAATAATTCGTACAAGATATTGAGATTTGTTGATAATTGGAGGACGGTTTTGCTTTAATGGTTTGATATATTTGATTTTGTATTGTGGTTGTTATCTATGTTTTTGGTTGGTATTATGTTTATATGGTTGTTTTTGTTGGTTGGTCGTTATTATGGTTATTATGTTTATTGTGTCATTTTTGATTATTGGATTTAATAATCAAAAGAGAGAGAGAGTGAGCGCCTTCTTTTTACTTTTGTAGCCAAAGGGCCTTGCAGATCAGATTCCCTTCCCCCTACGGAAAGACAGACACATGTTTTTACAGTTTAGAAGCCGCTCTTCAGACGCAGGCGAGCGAGCAGCCCCTAGATAAAACATCAACTTTATTTAAACTCCAACGAAAGTATTAATGGTTTTTAATTACCATACTCTTATGGAACATGCCACCAGCCATCTGCATTGAACGATTAAAAATAAAAATGATTACGATTGGCAGTCCTGTAGCTTTTTCACGAAACCTCCTTTTTCATGAAACTTCCAACAGAGCTGTCCAACCGGTTTTTATGAGGCACCTCTTATGTCAGGCGTAAGCGATAAATATACAGTATTTAGCTGAAAAGCTGTACAACGCAAGACATTTCGTTACTCTAGGAGGTTTCGTGAAAAAGCAAATTTTGCTGCTGTAATAGTTTTAAAAAAAGTCTAAACAGTATCAGCTTATTTATGAGTTGTAATTTAAAAAAAAAAGTCCAAAACCGCACTCAAAATGTAATTTAGTGCTTTCTGGCAAGAGGAGACCCCCAAATTAATAATGTAACATGCTATTGTTTGTGCGTGAACATAGTTACTGTACACTGCTATTTCTTTAGATACGCGATTCCATGTTATTTTTTAATCCCTGGCGGGACCAGGAGTCCATACGAATCGAGTAATAGGTTTCATTGCGCTTTGACAGATCGTCTTTAAATCAATTGTTGATTTAAAGGTTGACAGTAAATGTTTATATTGTAACGCATGCTGTACAGCCTCTATTTCTCTATAAAAATCTAAAAGATCGTTTGCGCAGCCTAAAAGGGGGGTGAATGCACTACAATAGATTAGCATACTGTAGAGGAACACAGTATAGGCATCGTTGATATGAGGACTTTTGAAACCAAATTTCCCAAATTTAATATGTGCTTTTCTATATTTATTGTCAATTGATTGTCCATAATATTGCTATTCTAAGCAAGGAGTGCTTCACCCTGCCTGCTGTGGGAAGAGTTGGCTTATTCCTTCCCTGCCTCACCGAGGGCAGACCCTGCCAGGCCCTCGTCGACACCAGTTTGACCATCACCCTGCTGCAGCCTGGTGTCCTGCTGGGCAATGAGGCAGCCGGACCCCCAGGGCGCTCACCATGCACTTTGGGGCTGCGAGGGTGAAACACCCCTTCTACCTTGCCCCAGTCCGTGAGGACTGTATCCTGGGATTGGACTGGTTGCAGCAGGTGGGTGGTTGCCTTGACTTGGGCGTGAGGGACGGGGTGCTGCGCTGGGGGTGGCGGGTACCCTCCAGCGACGAGGTCAGGTGGCAGTTTGTGGTGTTGCGGTCGCTCTGTGGGGCAGTTCTCCAAGCGGTGCATGGCCAGCCGGAGGCTGCCAAGCAGTGACCTCGCCGCTGGAGGGCACCTGCCACCCCCGGCGCATCACCCCGTCCCTCACCTCCAAGGCCTCCCACAGTGTACAGAGAGCCTTACAGACAGGGTAGGGGCAAGCTTATCTCACCGTACTGGGAGTCAGCTCTGGCACGCTTGCCCCGACACCTGCGGCTCTGGCAGGCCCAGGCGACGCACGCCGCTGCCACCTCCGCTTCCCGCTCCGGTCATCCCACACACCCCGGACACCTCCCGCCCCGCCCACCGCAAAAATGATTCGTTCCCCCTGCCCCATCAACTCTCGCCGGCCCAAGTCAAGGCAACCACCCACCTGCTGCAACCAGTCCAACGCCAGGATACAGTCTTCACGGACTGGGGCAAGGTACTATAGAAGGGGTGTTTCACCCTCGCAGCCCCAAAGTGCACGGTGAGCGCCCTGGGGGTCCGGCTGCCTTGGTGCCCGGCAGGATACCAGGCTGCAGCAGGGTGATGGTCGAACCGGTGTCGACGAGGGCCTGGCAGGGTCTGCCCTCGATGAGGCAGGGAAGAAATAAGCCCCGGCTGTGGCCAACCCTTCCCACGGCAGCAGGTGGGGTGAAGCGCTCCTTCTGGCTTTCCGGAGTGGGGGTAGAGTCGCTCAAGGGTGGCCTTCCCCTCTTTAGGCCACCCCGCTCCCGTTTCCCGATGGCCTCCGGAGTTCCCGGGG
The DNA here is from genome assembly GCF_055471065.1 of Atractosteus spatula. Lineage (NCBI taxonomy): Eukaryota > Metazoa > Chordata > Actinopteri > Semionotiformes > Lepisosteidae > Atractosteus > Atractosteus spatula. The sequence continues at coordinate 42,473,865 of NC_142706.1, forward strand.
CTCCAGCGCCCGGTACTCCCGTGTGATGTGTCCCCTCTCCCCACAGCGGTGGCAGATGACCAGCCGTCGTCGCTCCCCCAGCATCGCCGCACTGGGCGTCTCCTCCTCCCCATCTGATTCCACGTGCGCCCCTCTGTTGGTGCCCACTGGTCTCCTCGAATACGGCATCAGCCTGCTCAGCCAAAGCCAGGGCCTGCTCCAAGAGGACCGGCGTGGCCAGCATCACTTGGCACTGCACCTCAGTCAGCGCCAGGGCCCAGAGGAACGCCTGGAGCGCTATCTCCCGGTGGGCCTCCTCCGGGAGAGTAGGGTAACCCTGGTGGGCTAAGTAGTCCACATCTGCGGCTGTTACCTTCACTGTTACCTGGATACCTCTTTGTTTAGAACTCACTCTTCCCCCTGCCTGTCTGGCTTCTTTTAATCCTTCTGTGCCCGGATTGCAGTGGGTAAGATATTTTTCCAAGAAAAAAAGAGAAATTAAAAAAAGGGAAATTTCACCAGAGCCCCTTCTCGTGTCTAATTTTTAGTTTAGAAGGGTTCAAGCAGGATTTTGGATGAAAGGCAGTGACCTTATCATAATTGAACCCATTCAGAGCCTACATTACATTTTTGCGTTTCATTCTGAGCAGAAGACCCTCACACCTGAAGAAGGCTTGCATTTTCTCCTCTTTTAAGCATGTGTACAATGCTGTAATACAATTTAAAATAATTAAAAGTTTAAACAGTATCAACTAAACTCCATTAATATAAGTATCGAGTGGTATTAAATAAATACAGCTTTTTAGTATAGATTACACTTTTCTATAATGTATTTAAAAAATAAAAACAATTACTAATCTAATCTTTCTACGTTTGATCCCAAAATCTCAAGAAAAATAAATCTAAACGGGGAGAAAGCTATGCTGAAAGTTTATTAATATACTTAGAAGACAAAGATAACAATTTATGTTGCATTTGTCTGATTGTGAATCAAAAAATACATTTAATTAACTGCTCTCAGTGACAGCTGACAATCCTCCATACACTCAAGTGAAAAATTAGTAATGCCAATGTTAATGTCGTATTCACAATTTGTTGATAACAGAAATGTTAAGTTCCCTAAAGCTTTGTGAGGCAGCAAAAGGCAGCAAAAGATTCGAACACCCTATATTGTAATGAGCTGCTGAGCTGAGAATGGGTTATGTCCCTGCTGTCAAAGGGGGTGGAAAGTGCCTGCGGTCATTTAATTAGTATTACAATTTGCACTGATTCCGTTGCGAAGATATGGACATAAGAATATTCATGCGTGGTCAAAAAATGGCATTAAGCACTTACAATTAATATGGTTAATAAGAGTAAACTGTAACATGCTGTAACAAGATCGGCTAAACTGTGATCTATCGCTTACGCCTGAAATTGGAGTCGCAGTGAATAGCGACTAATAAGTCTGTCTTTCTGTGGGGGGAAGGGAATCTGATCTGATCTGCAAACCTCCAACAGAGCTGTTCAACCGGTTTTTGTCGGGCACCTCAAGTGTCAGGTGTAAGCGATAAATATATTTAGCTGAAAAGCTGTACAACGCAAGACATTTATTTACTCTAGGTTTCGTGAAAAAGCACATTGTGCTGCTGTAATACAGTTTAAAATAATTAAAAGTCTAAACAGTATCAGCTTATGTATGGGTTGTAATTTAAAAAAAGTCAAAAACCGCACTCAAAATGCAATTTAGCACTTTCTGGCAAGAGGAGACCCCCAAATTAATAATGTAACATGCTACTGTTTGTGCATGAACATAGTTACTGTATACTGTTATTTCTTTAGATACGCGATTCCATGTTTTTCTTTAATCCCTGGTGGGACCGGGCGTCCATAAGAATCAAGTTATAGGTTTCATTGCGCTTTGACAGAAACCAAATTATATCGTTATTAATTTCTTTAGATACGCGATTCCACATTATATTCCCTATTAATCAAATTCTAAAAGTATGCTTGTTGACTCCGGTATCGAGCATATTCGCAGAAAAGCTTAAAACTACCACTTTTTATACACATGTTATTTCACGTTAGTTAAAGACTGCGATGCTTAAAATGTTTAGGGAGAAATGGAATACTGGTGTGTATTTTTTCTTTAACGTACCGAGACCAGCCATATACAGTTTACATACTGTATGTTTATGTTCCAAAACTAATATCGTTTGTTATCCCAAGTTGTTTGAATCGCCACAATTCAAATAGAGAAAAAAGAGCTGACTGACAAGATTTAAGATGTGGCTGTCAATGTTGAATTAAAAAAAACACGTTGCCCGACGTAAGTTGCATTGCTTGAAAAATAATTTTATTTCGAGAGACTGGATAAGTAATTCAAGTGTTTTTTTAACTTCCTGAAAAACAAGTAATAATTTAACAATATGTGCAAATGTTTTATGATATGTCGCTGTTGTGAATGTCTGTGGAGTGTATGTTATTTGCCTGTCTGTCCTGGCTGTGCTCTCTCTCTCAATTCAATTCAATTCAAGGTGCTTTAACTTTAACTTGTTTAAACTCCACAAGTCTGAGTTCTGAGTTCTGAAGTCTGAGTTCTTGTGTCCGAACCCAAAAGTATTACAATGTGTATCTTTATAACAGGTGGTGTACAGCTTTTTAGTATAGATTACACTTTTCTAAAATGTATTTAAAAAATAAAAACGATTACAATCTAATCTTTCCACGTTTGATCCCAAGATCCCAAGAAAAATAAATCTAAATGGGGAGAAAGCTATGCTGAAAGTTTATTAAGATACTTAGAAGACAAAGATATCAATTTATGTTGCATTTGTCTGATTGTGAATAAAAAAACACATATATTTATACACGTGTTTACGATTTAAATCAAAACGCGATTTAAATCAATATAAATGTTTATATTGTAATGCATAGGTGACTATTCATTGTTATTCAAATGACTTAAATTCGATCATGTTGTGATATTTAGAAATATAAATTTGTTTGGTGCGAGTGAAGTTTTATTTAATCTCTGAGCCAGGGAAACGTTTTATTTTTTCAAAGAAATGTTTGTTAAAAAAAAAGTCATGGCTCCAGCGGGATTCGAACACCCAGCATGTGACGTGGGAGTCAGGAACCTAACTCACAGCGCCACCAGCGAGGTCACATAAGGAGTGTTGAAAAAGCCCTACAAAACATTATCAACAGACATCGTACAGCGTGTACAATTCTTGTGTTGCGGTACATGAATATAATTATATCATTATTAATTTCTTTGATACGCGATTCCATATTATATTCCCTTTTAATCAAATTCTAAAAGTATGCTTGTTGACTCCGGTATCACGTTAGTTAAAGACTTCGATGCTTAAAATGTTTAGGGAGAAATTGAATACTGGTGTGTATGTTTTCTTTAAAGTACCGAGACCAGCCATATTCTGTATGTTTATGTTCCAAAATTAATATCATTTATGGCCTTCACACGCGTTACAGTATGCTCTTATTCTTTTTATGCTCAGCTACTAAGTTTTCCCTTCAGTGGTAAAATTCCTTATAAATATTCAATACTAAAACGGGCACAGTAAAGACATTTAAATCTTTCTACTACCGACCAACGCACCACGAGTGCCCCTGTCGGTCAACCAATCACGAACCGTGGTATTTTGCGTCAACGTGCATCACGATGTGCGAGGCCGTAGCCAATTACCTCCGGTACGTGTCTGTGCCACGCAATTTGAATGGCTGCATCTGTACAGTGGGTTATGGTTTTAGTGTGCTTGTTCTAACATTATAAAGTCTATATACTATACTTCATTAAAAAATTAACATTTTATCCTTTTCTAAGAATGCATAGTAAGAACATCACTAGTTGTTACTGTAAAAAAATTGTACTGATTTAATACCACTTGATAGTTATATTAATATGGATTTGTGTAACTAAGCAGCTAAAATATCACAAGTGGATGTTTTGGAAACATTCTGACATTTGTTTTTTTTTACTTTTATTGTCCTTATAGTGGTAATGGGCAATGGACTGTAATATAGAGCGCTGCACCCAGGTGGTTCAAAGCCCGATCGGAGAATGACTTTCAGTTTTGTTTCTTACATAGCCGAATACAAATACATAAAAATAGTCCATTTTTATAGCTTGTTGTTGGCTCTGGCGTGAGTGTGTGTATCTGGATGAATTATTGATAGTTTTGTGATTAAGGATCTCTTTGCAGAATTCTTTAAGTTAATCAAAGAAGGGAAGAAGGGTGACTTTTACAATTGCCACTAACCAGAGAACAGCTTATCAATATGTTGAAACCATACCAGTTAAGATGTGTTACACCTTTAAGTGAGCCAGTGACTGTTGTTTACTATGTTGTGACAATGTTGTGTGGCATCGCGGCAATTTTTCTGTAAACTGAGGAGTTACAGAGGAGACACGTTGTGTATTGCCTCTTTTTATATTTTGGAAAAACGTTCCAATTCAAATGCAATACACAATATATTATTAATAATATTAATAATGAATAGCCATGGAATGGACGAGCTGTAAACTGAAGATTTACAGATAAGACATGTTGAGTCTTGCCTTTTCAGCTTGGAATTTATCCTTTAAACCAATCCTTTTGGCTATATTTTCTACATAGCCGGATGTGTAAAAATAGATCGGATGAATAAATGGATTAAGAAAAAATATTTCTTTTTGAAACCATATGGCTTTGAAAACATATGATGTCATACTGCACATACAATATATTTGTACATGATATGATCACACTGCCATTTATTGCCATGTGTGCTACTGTTTCAGTATACTGTATCTGTGGATCTGACTTCAAATGATTCACATGTGTGGAACAGTGGGAGGCGAGACCTGGCGGGGAGGGGCGTCACCGAGTCATACTGTCCAAGTTACAGAATTATACAAAATAAATCAAAGATACTGAACAAGCCCCCAGCTGTGCTACATTCCCACTGCTAAACATTTTTTTAAAGAAAATAAGAAATAAGAAACAATGATATGTCCCTGCCTAACCTAGACATTGATAGATAAATACTTTATTGATCCCGTGAGGGAAATTGCAGTGCAACAGCAGCTTAACACAGACAACACAGCCACAGTGTAACGAATGATACAATAATAATAATACAATGCATACAATACAATCAGTACAGTGAGAAGTGCACTAAGAAGAGTTACTCACAGTCCAGAACACACAAAGAACAAACCAGAACAGAACAGTACACAAAAAAGTCGTATTGCACAATATGACTGTAAATATAAATGTATTGCACAGGTCCTCGGCATATATTGCACAAAAATGGTTGTAAACGGGAAAAGAAAAAGAACAGATGTATCAGTTTACTGTTCAGTCCAGAAACAGGTCACTGTCAATGTTGCCTCTGCCCAGACGCAAGGTGGATGCGTTGTACAGTCTTATGGCAGAAGGCAAGAATGACCTCCTGTAGCACTCCCTGTCGCATCATGGTTAGATCAGCCTATTGCTGAATGAGCTCTTCATTTCTACAAGCATGTCATAGAGGGGATGGGAGACGTTGTCCATGATATCCTCTAGTTTGGACACCATTCTCCTCTCTAGTCATTGCATGACTTTAGATGCTTAAACTTTAACACAAATCCAAAACCTTTTAAAACAGAAACTGTTAACTCTACTTCACACCTGCATGTCAAGATCACGGTGAGCCCAGCAGGTCTTTTGTTTGGATTACACTATGAATCCCAGAGGCATACCATCCAAGGTTTTGAAATTGAAAAAAAAAATTAAACATTGTTTGGATGAGAGAAACGGGTACACTATCTTTTGAGAAGTTGTGTACTGATTGCAAAGAATCTGGTTTTGACAAACCTTAAAGAGCTTATTTTGCTTGGAGTATTTAAAATCTGTCTGCCTGACTGTATTGCAGCTTAATTAATTGAACTGTTTGGACACCTACGGAGAAACCCGATCTAAATTTAAGGTCTGCTTCTTTCACGGTTTTGTTATGCAAAATGTTTTTGCACTTGTTACACTTCGAGATCGTGACTGATTTGACTTTATATTTGCCCCATTAAGCTGAAACAGTCGTTGTTAATAATTAATATTATTATTATATTATTTATTATAAAACCACTAACATTGACGGTGCTGCTGCTTTTCATAGCCTCTCAGTAATTTAAAATGTGGTGAACTCTGCCATACACACCCCTTTAACTTTTTAACACATTTATCACCTTTGTTCAGGATGGTGGGGTCCCCAGTACCCCACTATGAGAACATGAATGTTTTCCATTCCCATCCCCAAGCAAAACTGTCTATTCTATATAATAAACACAGCAGGGTGTAACACTACTAGCCTTTGTGACAAATGTTTGTTAAACAAGTACGGAGCTGCATTACATTAAGTGGCTGCAAAGGAATACGTTAAAGTTAATTCCAGGCTGTAAAGAAAAGATTCAACGTGTCTCCAATATAACTCTCCAGCTCACAGATCTTCCAAGGTCATTCATTATTAATATTATTAGTAAAATCTTCCGTATCGCATTAAAATTGGAATGTTTTTACAAGTGTAAATCCATCTGTCTATCTATTATCTAACTGCCTTATCCAGGACAGATAACAGTCTCACCTACACTATTTGGTTACATTTTTTATACTTTGACTAATGCTTAAAAATGTAACATAATGCGTACTTTAGTGAAACAGCTATTGAGCACAGAACATCTTTCAGCCCGTGAAAATATTTGCATATGTAGTTTATTCTGATCTGTGTGAAAACAGGAAATAGAGAGGGAGTTTCACAAATTAAAGAGGTCTGGAATACCCTGTCTCAAAAATAGGCATTTTAATAAGAAACAGCAGGTTGTGAAAACAGTGACAAATCACCACGAGCAAAATACAATTTCAAAATACAAGCAATTTGAAATTATTAGCTGTTAATAATATTAATTTAACTTTGAACACATTGTGATATTTAGAAATACCAAAAAATTCAATATAGTGTCTGTAATATTTACTATTTTTTTTAAAGAAATGTTTATTTGTTAAAGGAAAACACGTGCCCTGATCAGGATTCAACCCCCTGCTTCCAGAGTGCGAGTCACACACCACAGCCATTATACCAAGGCACTGCTCTACAGCTTAAGCTATAGCTGAAAAGGGGGGGCAAAGTAGATTATAAAAAGTACACAATTTGTAACTGTGATAATTAGTGCAAGTATTCATAGAAAAGGTTAAAACATGATAGCTTTTTTTAAAGTATATAAACTTAATATAATCAGAATGAGCATGTCAAAACTTTTCCAAAATAACTACAGTAAGTGACCAACTGAAAGACTTTGATGCATAAAATGTTTATGAAGAAAGTGGAATATTGTATTTTTATTTAAACTACCACTACCAGCCATATACAGTTTGTATAATATATTTACGTATTTTCCTAAATTAATATCGTTTATGACATTCAGAGACGTTATTCTCCCCTTATTTTTCTGCTCAGCTACCAAAATTTCCCTTTAGTTATAAAGTTTCCATATTAATATTCCATATTAAGCAGATTTAAACATGCACAGTAAAAAGATTAAATGAAGCAATTGTTTCACTCACAACTAATGCACCACAAATGCCGCCTGTTGGTCATTTTTGCCAGCCAATCACGCACTGTGGTAGTCTGTAGATCATTTCCCGTGGTATGGGGTTTTACCACACGTTTTTAATGGCTACATCTGTATATTAGTTTGCCACACATGAAAGGGCACATAACTTCCAAGATAATAGTCAAATCAACAGTCAAATCTATTTAACACAAGTGACTGGCTGAATCCGTCTCCGGGCTGAAGACTATTTATGTTCTCCAGCGTGAGTGCTGGAAAACCACTTCTTCCTTCTTCAGCAATGGGGGCTTTTTTCTGCCAGCCAGAACAGTATACTGCTATAAGGAAAGGCTGTTAACGACTATTTTTCACCCAGCTATGGCTGAAGAGCAGCTTTCCTGCTAACAGCTATTTTCCCCCAGCTCACGTTGAAGGGCTGCCCGACTGCTAAGAATTTTCTCCACCATGGTCTGTTTATTTTTCCCATTGTGTTGTTGAAGAGCTTATTTCTTGACCGCAGGACAAGACTACTGTACTATTAATCTGTAAATAAAAATCTCATTTTTAATTTAAATTTTGTGTGGAGGTGTGTCTGTGCTGAGGGTTCCACCTAGAACCTGTGCCCCTGTTGAGGGGCTGCTCCACACAGCATCACTATATCTATAATATTTATATAAGGCACTTCTTCATGTTTTCTGTAAAAATGGGAACACATCCTACTGTAAAGGCAGTTCATCACATACTTATTTAAATACTACTAAAACTGAAAGCATCAAAGGGCCATTACATGCATTCCAGAAACTGCAATGGATTGTATACACTAGTTATAACATAAAGATTATCTGTGTTAGGTATAAATATGCAAGTACAATTTGATATTATGGAATACAAGAAAGTTTGATGAAACAGTACATTCATATGTTGTAAAACTTTTGAAGTTTGTCTACTTTGTTTTAACAACATAATTAAATATTAGAATAAAATATAAGAAAATGAAAAGACAATTTAACCCACGGCTTCTCAAACTGTGGCCCCTCCTATCAAGTCCATTGCAGTACTTTGGCACTACTGGCCCTTCAGTTCTTTAATCAATAATAAGCATGATTAATATAACAACTGAGCAGCTGGTAGAACTAAAGCACTGATTTTAAGGACTATGCTGTGCTAAATAATTTTATGTGGTCATATTCAAATATAAAATCTATGAAGATTTCCTACAATTTCAGTTCTATTTCTTCTTTTCTTCAAATGGAAAAGCTAAGACAGAACATCAGGTTTAACATTTGCATAGTAATGTGCTAAGCATATGAATTGAATAGCTATTGCATTATCAAATTTAGTTTACACTGACAGTTTTTTTTTCAACATACTGTACCAAGAGAAACAATTAAGATAAAATAACTGGACATGTAGTTGAGTTTATTTTTTTGCCTTAGTGTTACCAAGGTGTAATCAATCTGAATTTTGAAAAACAGCAGGGGGATTTTTAAATAGTAAATAATTTCACACCATCTCATTTTTCTAAGCTAACAAAATATTTTTGGATTTCTTATGTATTACCTGTGAAAAAATCAAATTTGCTGTTGTCTTGGCAACTACATTTAATATAGTCTGTGTTCTAAAGCCTAGGGTCATGTTAATCAAACTGATAATTACAAAAACAACATGCTTTCAAAATGACGAGGAAAGGAGTCTCATATGATTGTCATACAAACAAACTTTAAAATGAATGTCAAGAAACTATTTTTTGTAGTTGTAGCCTTGTAAAATATGTTTTGTTTTTGTTTAATGTTAAGAAGTTACATCATAATTTGTAGAACAAATCTACCACAGGCTTCATGGTCTGTTCTTTACTTCATTAAACTTTGTGCTAGACAAACACACATAAAAGAGCATTAAGTTGCATAATAGAAAGAATTAATACTCAGAAAAATGTACTTCACAACCAGAAGCTTTTACTTCATCTGAAACAATGGGAAAATTAAATACAACAGAACAACTAAAAACTGTAGACATCTTACTACATATTTAAAGGCAAGAATAGACTTTCTAGGGTAAGCTGTTCTGACGTTTGTTTTAAAAAGAACTATTACATCTGACTATAAGAATTAAATAATGTAATTACCAAATTAACATGTAAACTATCTTTAAACACTGGGAATCAATTATTTGAATTTAGGTACCATATAGTTAGTAACTGTGAAGCTGTTTAAGCTGCAAAGAAAATTCAAAAACTTTAGAACGAAACAAAACCCTAACAAATCTTAGCGTGGTTAGGTATGGAATATTATATGCAGCTATTAGTAAAATAAACTGTAATTAAAAGATTGGAAACACAAAGCTTGAAAGCTAGGTATGAAAACACTTTTATGATTATGTTAATATATTATTTTCATTTAGTATTACAAATACCGTTAGAAGCACAGAATTACAATCAAGGGATGTTATATTATTTTTTTAAACCACTTGTAAGGTGTCATGGAGAATTTTGGGTACAGTTTTACTCTCCTTGTCCTAGAAAAGAGATTGATGCTCTCGAATCAGTGCAGGGAACAGCAATGAGATACACGCTGGGGCTTAGAGGAATGTGCTACACTGACACAAGTGAAAAGTACATGGAAATCAAGAAAAGGAAGCTCTTCACACAAAGGTTTGGGGAAGTACGGAACAAGCTACCCAGCCATGTTGTTGAGGCCAAAAGCCTGGCTTCTGTTTAGAAATGCCTGGATGAGATCCTAGGATCAAATAAATACCAACTACCCAATGACCTACATGGGTAAAGATCTCCTTTCATTTGTAACCTGTGTAAAAGAACACTGCTGGACCAATTTTTTGTAAAACTGCTACCTATGCACCATTACGTTTAATCTAGCCTGTGACATTTTGGACCTTGTCCAACGCTTTTATTTCCTTTTTTGCTACAGAACGTGGAGAATAGGCTGGAGATGGACAGAGCTCCACTGATGGTGGTTGTGGGTTTTCATGCACAACATCTAAACCTGGTAGAACAGCAAACAGAAACTCAAGAAGTTGTGTTAATTCAAACAGCTTCGCAGTTGGGAATGGAACCTGGGTGGAAGGGGCCTAAAATTCTGAAGATGTAACTTAGTGGGAGATGTAAATGGAAGATGACCAAAGGGCATAGGTAAATCTCAGCACCATCTGTTGATAACACATATGAGGACCCACAAGAGGGCATCAGTCCTCTCATGGTTTTATCAAAATAGGGAGGTCAAGATTAAGGTGAAGGGCCCATTCCCTTGACTGAGTGTTCTCTAGAGCCCAGAATGGACTTTTCACTGAACAATCTAGGGACAAAAGCCTGACAATATTGTGTGAGAAGGTGGTATTGTAGATGGCGGACATTGACTCTCTGTATTTTCAGAACTATCCATAATTCCATCTGATAAAACAAACTGCTTTATAGGGTGGGCTACCAAACTAGCAAGTCATCGACAGTGGAACAACTACTGCTTCCTAAGAGTCACTAGTATACTATTAGTGTTTTTTGCAGCCCACTTGTTACCAATGGTAGAACACTTTAGGCAGAGACAAGACTAGATTAGAGGCTAAACTAGATTTCCTTTATGCAGTTCTTTTGGCCTGGGATCAAAGCAGGGGTACAAAACTTCTAAACCTGTCCTAGATGCCACAGAACCAGCTGAAGGTATGTACCAGAATCCCCCCTTGCACCATTACTCTAAACAAAGACCTAATTTCAGTTGGTATGGACCTAAGTGGCTCACTGGAAAAAAACTCCATGGGGTATTGCACAGTTGTGGACTATACAGTGCAGTAACCCGAAGCCTTCCCTCTTTGAATGATGTCTAATGAACTGTTTGCAGTGGAGATATTTAAGGTTTTCACTAAACTAAAGATTCCTGATGAAATCCTCTGTCAGAAGTTAAAAGTCAGGTTAAGCACCCCCAAAAGAACACTCTTCAACCAGACCCTGAAAAATATTATCTGTAAGACAGTGAGCACTTACAGACAAAACAAGGACAGGTTATTCTGCCACTATTGTTTGCTGTATGCGAGGTCCATAAAGCATTTACTATGTTTTCATTTGTTGAGTTACTGGATGGCAGGTGCACATGCAGGTTCTTGATTTGATAAATGTACAAGCATATCATGCATGTTAAGAAACTGCTTCATCCAGTTCAGGGTTGTGGGGAGACCTGATTCTATTTCAGCAAACAATGAACAAAAGGCAGAGTACACCCTGGATAAGATGGTAGTCCATTGCAGGGCACACACAGCCACAAACACAGACATACACATTCACATCTGGGCCAATTTTTCCAGAAGCCAATTGACTTAACCTAGACACTGGTTTTAAAACATCTCCTTTTAATATGAGGGATTTTTATGTGAATTATCTTCAATCTTTTTTGGAAACGTTTCCGGGATCCTCCACTTTTATAATTCCAAATTAAGGCACTGTTCTAAAAAATCAATTCTGTCTGTTCTAAAACTAGAATTCTCAACATCCCAGCACTTAATGACATTACAGATGGACCATCACTATTTCTCTATTGATTATGACAGTCTCAAATGTTAATACCTAAGGCGTAAAAAGGTTTTAAACTGTGCAGGTAGTTTGTTCTTAGGCCAATACATACATCATAGGCCATTTATGAAACTTTTCCACACAAACTGAACTTTGTTTGGAGTAAAATCATATGTATGGGTACAATGATTTTAGATTGATGAGATAAAAATCCCACTGAAGTGAATCAATCTCTGCTAGAAACCTTGGGCTATTGATCTCCGTAAAGTATTATATTACTGATTCATAGAGGAATATTAAAAGAAAACGGAGGTACATGACAAAATGTCTTTAAGATGAAACTGAGTGCATTCTCATCAAACTCTATCAATGTTGAAACAGTCTTTAAAATCATTTTTAAATCAAATCAAGTGTAAAAAGCCTTGTATAAGAACATAAGAGCATAAAAGTTACAAATGAAGGATGTCATTATATTGTAGATATCTAGGTCATTAGTTTCCACTATGGCGATATATCCATTTTGACTCAAATTAAACTTAAAAATTAATTTGTCTGGTATGTGTACAACTCTGGGCATCTATTGCATATGGATTTTGCATTTTTTTAGTAATTATGTCTCAACAAACTATGATTGCTTTATTTGTTACAATATTTGTATTAATTTTCTAGTTTATCCCCCAAGATACCTACAGTAAGTGTGCAAGCTCATATAGATCTTGGGAGCTTGTATTAAAAAAAAATATGGCCTTATAGTTGTTAAGGAAACAGAACAAAACAACTAGACATCAGTGTACAATTTTTTAAAAACTACTAGTAATATACTGTGCATTTAAAGTTATGCAATACTGGCATATTTGCACATCTCAGGATAGAAACTGCATTCCTTTGCTTTAACTACAGACAGCCCCCTGCAGTCTGAATTCAGTTATGTATGTCATCATAGAACTAATGCATACAAAAACACATAATAAATCAAGCTTACAAAAGTACATTTATTTTGCTTTAATTTACAGAAACCTAACTGCTGAGTATATGATAGGAGAAAATGGATGGAAGACCACGGGAAAAAGATAAAAGTAAATTGATCAGCTAACAAACACAGAAAGTCTAAAACAGGGTTAGTTAGTGTATATGGTCTATTTTGAATGGTGTATAGAGATGACTGGTATATAATAAAATACACCCTGATGACACCTGAAAAGCACTTTCTCAAACCTCTATGAGCCAGATGTGCATTTTGAAGGTACCGCCCTTCAATTTAGTAATTGATACTGCCCTTCCCGACAGATATACAGTAATGTACCTATGTTACTGAGAAAAAACCCAAAGTTGTACAAAATTATTAGATCACTCCTGAGCTAGGATGGGCATCAGTTTGCCATCTACTTTTGGTAACTCTTGCATCATTAAATTCATTACAGTGACAAAGAAGCAGCACCATTATTTCTCCAACATTCCACAAAGTCTATGGGTGTTTTTTTTTACAACAATATCTTATGTTTAATTACAGTATTATAACTTATAAAATAGGAAAAGATAAGTATACAGTATTTCATTTTGTTATATAGCTTTTCCCTTCTTCTTTGACTTTTTAAAAGAAATGGAACCTTTAGAAAAATTTAAACGTATATAAATAATGTGCAAGATCCATTCACAGACACTTTCACACTACTTTTAAGACAGAAGAGCAAGGTCCTTACTCCAGCAGTGACATGAATTTTTCATTTCAACATCCCTACTCTGCAGTAACTCCATACCTGACACAGATTAAACTGATCTAATACTACCTATAAGTGATTTAGTTGAAGCACCATTCAATGGGGTTGTGCACTCCAGAGGTTCCAACACTCAACCTCAGCTTGTTTCATGGCTATGATACGTGTTTCCAAAGAAATGAGTGTCAGGAACTCATACTTATTATGCAGCCAATAGACTTTTCTTTTAAAAGAGTCTCTGGGGATTCAGTTTCATGTGCTGGTCTTTCTTGTGGTACTGCACGGTACTTTCACAACACTATGTCTCAAAATAATTAGGGAATTAATTTTATTGCTCATTCTGTCTATTCAGTGGCCTGGCATACTTTAAGGAGCTAATCTATGTTAATTCAAATATGTTATTAACTTAAAAATGCCAATGCTACCAGTAAGTTTGTTTGATAAAATCCTAAGTAGAAACATGTGAGAGAATACATAATTTAAAAAATAAATAAAATATAAAACTGCAAGAATTGATTTATTTTACAATCATATTGTGATATGCTTTAAAACAACAACTTTGTATTTGGTTTTAAGGTTTCACATTTCTAAATTGATTCATCTGCTTTAAATGCTGTGCAGTACTGGTATTTTCTTGATTGATAAGAAGACCTTAAAAAACATATATACTGTTATGCTAGTAAGCCTTTGCATGGATTCTTACAAATAATACATTTGGGAAAAATAGGGTATGTTACGTGGTTCTCAAAACTGTATATTTCTATGGAAATATTTTTTTCTATTTCAAAACAATTTTTAGTAATTATTGGTAGTATTTCTAATGAAAATGTGCACTGGAAACCTAAAAGAAGTAATTGTTCCCCCCCTACATTTCAAGTTAATGTATGTGCAAACAAAATAATTAGTTAACTGTTATTATATTATTAGCTTATTAACTGTTATTAGCTTACCCTATATTAGAGTTTGCATAGTAGTGCACATTTTCTTTATATCTTGTTTATATTACTATAACAATTGTATCTCTTCTGTATTGTAATAATGATTATTACAGCATGGAAATAAATGACAAGAAAGTAAATTAAGAGTACTCATTCCCACCAACCTGGGACCTGTGTAGTTCCTTATGTGAAACAATCTTCCCTGCCATCTTGTCTATTAGTCTCTAATGTCTGCAACAGAAAGCACCCCCAGCCTACAGGGTGTTCACCAACTGCTGTGTGAGTGTTACTCAGTCCCTTCCCCACAAACATGCATACACATAACATAAACAAACACAAAAATGAGTTTATTTCCAAATCTCACTCTTGCTATTCTAAATTGTACATTTGGAGTTCCTTAAATAATGGTCCGAATTCACACTGAGCACATTTTTGTTCAGTAAGAAATATGTGAAGACCCAGGCAAATAGTTCTGGACTTTTAAAATAAGAGAACCCAAGATATATGAGAAAAAAAAATAAATCTCTGTGTTTTAGTAGACATTTTTGCTTAATTAACATAAAACTCTCTTAAGGATTTTGTGCTTAGCAGAAGCTCCAGATCAGAATACTTATGTGTGTCCTACATTTTGGCTTCCAGCCACAAAGTGTTTTTAAGACCTTCTACACAAGTACTTGGACAGATTATTGTACATTTATGGTATGGGTTACTAACCCTGAAAATCTCCACCTTTATTCAAAATGTGGTACTTGATTAGTGGTACAGATCTCTAACTTTAAGCCTCATAAGTTAGGAGCAGTGAGCTAAGCTTTTAAACTCAGACATTTTAAGCACTATTTTAAAGCCATCAGTTTTTTGACCTTGCTTTCCACTAAAAATGGCTTTGTCTTCAGAAGTAGGCAGTAGACTTCTATACTCTGTAGGCTTAGATTAAAATATGAAAAGCTTCAAAACCCCTTTTAATTGCTGAAATGAAAAGAGGACACACATCAAAGAATCTTTGCATGATTTGCATTTTGACGTTTAGAAAGCATTTTTAACATCCATTTAAAGCTGTTATTCTTCAATCTGAAAAGCAGTACCCCACGGACATTGTAACAAATGGTAGACTAAGATTTCAGTGTAAAGCAATTAAAAACAGAAGAATTAATTACTCAGAAAATGCTGAAATTATAAACGAAGGGACCCTACAGTATATTCAAAAACTTGGAATATAGTGCCTAAATCTTCACTGCTTTCTATGATTATACTGTGCAAGTATCTAAATGGGATACAGGTCTACACTATGTGTTTTAGAAAGAATGTTTTTGTAAATTCATAACTTGGTCTCCCATCAGTGACACCTTATGTTGCATAATTTTAAATTTTGATCTCACATGTGGTTTGTTTTAAAAATACTTAATCTGATGTTTTTGCTGTATTCTACACAATAGGAAAAGCTAATGTGATTATTGTGTCAAGTTATGCAAGATATGAAAATGAAAGCTCTGCTGTAATTATTCTCAGAGTGGGACCCCATCTTAAATATCATGCTAGTTTATTGATAGAAGTAATTGATACATATTATAATAAAGTACGGGGTGACCCATTGGTATAATACATTGGTATATTGATGTAAAATTAAAACAAAATCCTTCAAGTAATTTAAAATAATAAATCGCAGACCCACTTTAATCAGGAATTATAAATAACCAAATGGATCACATGAATTGTTTGTTTACCTGGTGCAGTGAAATGGTGATGTAATGAAGAAGCACAAACTTAAAAGAAAAATTAATATGTATTTCTGATTACAAGCTAACCCATAAACTACTATTTACAAATCAGAACATTTGTAAGTTTCTGAACAGTCCAAAGCTATTCTCAGAGTTTCCCTTCAAAATAATGAATGAACTTCATTGTACATTTTCAGAGACAGGGCAGTTTATGGAGATAATGCTGGTCTCCAATGAATAAATAACCCACATGGGACCGTCTGCTCTCTAAAATTGATGTATACTTATGAGAATTGTTTCTCTATACCAGATGATACATCCAAGAGATCCAAACTAATAATAAACAGTTGTTATATTTTAGTCCACTAAGTGAAGGCTAAATTACCAGTTATACAGTACGTTGAATTGTGGTGCCTGATCATAATGACTTCCTTCTTCAGCTGTGGATTATACAAACAGTATAACAAAACCTAGTGTACGTTAGATATACAGGTTGGCAAAAATGTAAGTACACTCTCTTAAGATTTTATGGTTTAAAAATGTTTCACCATATTTCACTTTCACTTCATTTGACAAATAATACACAAAATTATACTTTATCATTATTTATTTTAAAAATCAGCAAGCAGTAAGCATTATTTAAAAAATCTGCAATAAGCATAATATCATTGTGCGAAAACGTAAGTGCACACCTTGGTTCAGTAACTTGTGGCACCTCATTTAGCTGCAATAACTTTAATTATAGAAATAACCTGCTGTATAGGAATTAAACACTTCCTATTATCATTGATCAGTCTTTTAAATCACTGGGAGAAATTCTAGCCCACTCATCCATATAGAACTCCTTTGAGTCTGTGATGTTCTGAGACCTTTATTACTGTATATGCACAGCTCTCTTTAGGTCCCATCACAGCATCTCTAGAAGGCTTAGGTCTGGACTTTGATTTGGCCTTTTCAAAATCCTAAATTTCTTCTTTTTAAGCCATTCTGTCATAGACTTCCTAGTGTTTTTTGGATCATTGTACTGTTTCATGACCCACTTTTGGTTCACCTTTAGCTGTCAGACAAACAGTCTCACATTTTCTTCAAGAATACTCTGGCATAGTGTGTAATTCATGGTAGACTCAATGATAGCAAGGCCACCACATTCTGAGGCTGCAAAGCAGACCCAAACCATCACGATACCACCTTCTATGAGGTTCTTCTGGTCAAAAGCGGTGTTTGGTTTTCACCAAACATGACATTTTGCATTATGACCAAACAGCTCCACTTTTGACTCATCCCTTCAGAGGACATTGTTCCAGAAGTATTGTTTTTCATTCAGTAGCTGTTCTAAAATTTAATACAAGGAGCAATGTTCTGCATGGAAAGCTGGGGTTTCTTCCTGGCTATCCCTCGATATAAGCCCCTATTAAAAATGTTCCTGATGTTGGGCTCATGAACTCTAGCATTCACCATAGTGAGAGAGGCCTGTACATCGCTGAATGTAACCTTACGGATCTTTGAGCATTCTGGGAGCATTATATGGTCAGATCTTAGAGAGAATTTGGTATTGTAAGACAGCCACTCCTGGATAGATTGGTAACATTTTAAATTTTTCTATATTTGTAGATTATCTTTCTTACTGTGGAATGATGGACTTCATATTGTTTAGAAATGGCTTTGTAATCTTTCACAGACTAAAAAGCAGCAAGAATTCATTGTTTAAAACTGTCGCAGAATTTGTACGATCTGGGCATGATGTATTATCACAATCCTGAGTGCTTCAGATAAATCTTTTTCTGATTTTATATATAGATCAAAATGACTTCCTGATGATCAACCATTCATTTGTAGATATTTTGGTACACTTGATTCTACATTCCCTCTTAATTGAGATGGTAAAACTTAGGTTTTCACACAAATATATTGAATGCTGGCTGATTTTTCTTTTCAATTCAATAATGACAGAGTCAAAGTTTTGTGTTTTATTTGTCAAATTAGGTTATTTTTTTCTACTATTAGTACTTGGTGAGAACAAGGTGGAAGAGAGGTGTATCTAAATATGTTAAACCATAAAATCTAACTTACTTACTTTTTCCCCAAATGACATGATCACACCATGACATTTAATGTAGACAGGTGTGATATTTTCCATTCACCTATCAAAAATGTAATCTACAAATACAAAATGGGAAATACTGAGATAGAAGAGGCTATGTGTGGAAAAGAATTAGGCATTTACTGTACATTGACAAAGCATTTACATCTTCTGAAGAATGTGAAGAAGCAATTAAATATGCAAACAAAAAGTTTCTTGCAAGTATCTATACAAAAGTATTTAGACCCTTGCACAGTTTTGTTATTTTGTTACTTATAAGCCTACAGTCAAGTAGCAGCAATTCATATTTGTTTTACAGATGACTTATCACACATATTCAAAGCAAAAAACAGAAAAGACAAAACTTAATAGATAATTAATTCAAAAGAAAAACGCAAAAGTCATGACAGTGCTTTGGCACACCTAAATTAATCTATGTACATTCAATTATCTTAACAAGCCACACAATTAGTTGAGTGGCATCTGTCAGTGTGTAATACCAGTGATTCATATGATTTAATGATAGATACACATACCACTGTAAGGTCCTCAGTCAGATAGTGGCAAAGTCAACCCAAAATGAACAGTAAGAAAGGAACCAGAGGATGCAACTAGAAAATACATGGAAGTATATTTAAAACTGAGAACAGGACATACAGTACCAAGGGTTGTGGGAAAATGATACAAATTTTCCGGCTGTGTTGTTGAAGTCAATACCCTGACATCTTTCAAGACACAGACGGATGCTGTAATTGAATCAATTGGTTAAAAATGACCAAACAAGCTAGATAAGATGAATGAGCACCTTTCATTTGTAATATTTATTACAGTGTATTTTGATCTAAAAACCACTCTCTAAACATAGTGGAGCCAGTATGCAGGTGTCTTGTGCAAACCATCTGTATGTCCTCATTCTTTGATGCTGGTTAGTGGCCCTTATTGGCTAAAAAATAATTTTAAATGTCTATGTCATTATCCATATTGGAATAACTAGTAAACCCCCTTCCAGTACACAATTATATCTAGTCTGTTTTATAGAATCTTTTAAGTCAATTAGTCATATACAATTTATTTGTGAAACATCACTTGAAATTCTTCCTTTTTTTCTGAACAGGGATGCAGTAGATTCTCCCTAAAATACCAAGAGAATATACAGTAAATATATTTTATAACCTAATTCATGTGTGTTTTTATTAATTGTTGAACTGCAAGAACTGATTATACCCTAAGACATCAATTTCACTTGGCAGATACTTAACATTTAGATATTAAAATTTTCATGCAACAGAAAACCACTGAAGGTTTAATTTATGATTAGTAGGTAGTAAAACACCAAAGATACTTATGTTAATTTTTCTCATACTGTGTACATTTTCCATTCCTTGTTAAATCACTTACCATGTTGCATATTTACTATGACTAATTAACTGCTAAACAATTTTGCATTTTAACATGTTTTCATTTACATACAGTTCTGAGTAATGATGATTCATCAAGGAAGGATAGATTTCGGGACCAACCTAGACATCCTAAAAGTACAAATGATTGCATTTGTCTTTCTTTCACAAATAGCATCATTTGTTCAGTGTAGCACGTATTTCTTAACTAAATCATAACATTATTTACACCAGAACTGTTTTTTTCCTTGATGGTGGTGGGACAATACAGTATAATTGGTAATGTAAAAATAATACATTTTTGTCTGTTTGAAACTTGTGGTTTTCATATTCTTTACTCTAACTTATTATAGTGATCTTTTATAGTGGACAAAGAGATAATAATGGTAAAGGTAATACTGGATTACCTACATTCAGACATACAGTACATCCTGATAATTAAAAAAAGACTTCAGTGTATACACACAGTAACTTGAAGAAAGCCTTTTCGTTATTCTTATATTTTGAAAAAGCAGCTTTTGAGAGTTATTGATAACCTTTCATAGAAAGAATGCATTTAATTGTTTTCAGCTCTAATTTTTGTGTCCTCTATTTTTTGTAATTGTTCCATTTCATAACAGAACTACAGTTTAATATTGATATTTGTGCTATGTAACTGTCAAACACTGATGCATCATATAAGTAAAAATAAAATGCAAAATAAAAAAACTTTAATTAGTCAGGTCACTATTGTTTTAATATACAGCTATCTATTTTTTTACGCTTATATTGCCACATCTCTATGAACAAAGAAAGGTGCAAAATATAATATATACTTAAAAGCCGTAGGTGAATCTAGTACTTGAACCGTACTAGTTTACCAACAATCAAAACACCAAAATGAATAACATAACTTTCAAAATATATAATCAATTTAAATTACATGCTGTTTAAAATCTTATGATAATAAAGTACTGTATGCGTTAGCCAAATGATAAAACTAAACAGTTTGCATATAACTTATTTATACTATTGGCCTTTCACCCTTTATGATCTTCTCTGGAGTTAGAGTAACTTAAAAATCCATCAAGTAGTGTGCTGAGCTGCGAAAAAGCAGAGTAAATTATCTTTAAATTAGGATTGATCCTTTAAAAAGAGATGGCTTTAGTGCAAGAAATATTGTTTGAGGAAATGCTCCTTAATTACAAGCACAAACCTTTGTGAATTGCCTAAAGTTATTAAATGTACAAATTAATTCAGCACACATAAATCTCATAAAAAATGAAAATATCCCCAATTACTTTATTCTGAGATGTTACAATTATTAAAACTTTCCAAACTCTGTTTAAGTATATCTGAGATCAAAGATCAAAGTCAAAGTCCAATAAAACATGTATGTACCAAGCCCTTTAGAAAATGGTTTTCGTAATATTTTTTGTGATGTTGCATTTTCAATTATCATTTGTATTTATGCAGCTTTAAATTTTGCATGCTATTCATCTTCATGCATATGTTCTGTTGTTTTCAAAAAGTCCTTTGTAATGGCTAAGCTTTCATCATAAAAAGAATTTTTAAAAAGCTGTTACAATAATCAAACTAAACACATTAAGTCCTTTGTTTCTAGTCATTTGCCAAAATTCATCACCTAATATTTGTACACCACAAATGAAAAATGAATTTATTTAACTTAACTTTGTCTTTGATTTGATTCCCATTCTTTTGTTCTTTTTTTATTGATTCTGCTCCTGATTACAATTAAATTTGAACTACAAGCTTACCTCCACATATTTAGCAGTTTACTTCACCATGAGTGCACAGAAAAAATGTTTGTCATTATTCTTTTCTCTGAACTCCATTGTTTTTAATAAAGCTTGAACTTCTTTGCAACCTTGTCACATTTCAGTTGCTTCAAAGTTTCTTATCAAACTCCCTGGGTCTAATATTCTGACCATCCATACTGTAAACAATGGTGATTTATCCATCAAAGTATGTACTTGAAAGTAAGGCCCCAATCTTTTAAAATTAAATAATACTGGATCAATTTATATCTAATTCTAGAACAAC
The DNA here is from genome assembly GCF_055471065.1 of Atractosteus spatula. Classification (NCBI taxonomy): domain Eukaryota; kingdom Metazoa; phylum Chordata; class Actinopteri; order Semionotiformes; family Lepisosteidae; genus Atractosteus; species Atractosteus spatula. The sequence continues at coordinate 42,495,806 of NC_142706.1, forward strand.
AGTCCACACAGACAATTCCTTCAATAGCTAAAATCCTTGCAAATTTTGGGATTATGTTTCAGCATCCACATAGAGCTCAACAGTGCTACCATACTCTAAGAGATTAATCATGCTACATTAACCCCACTGAGACATTGCCCTGTAAATCTGTGGAAACTGTTTGAGTTTAATTCAGTCCTATATGAATGTTTAAAATGAGCTGATTTGATTCCTAAGTGAATTTAGAAGTTGAAATGTGATTTACAGGGGTTAGACTTATGGTTCTCATGGAGGCTTTGATTTAAAACTGACATTACTGATAGTAACACATAATTAAGAGGCAACTGCCGACAATAATCCACCATCCACGTTTAATAAAGATTTAAACATCTAATATATGTTCACACTTAGATATAATAATCATGAATAAATCAGTGTTTATCCCCCATTTAAACACCACTGAATGATTTAGTGATGATACTAATAAGAATTGATATAGTTTGCTTAAATATGACTAAGCATGGTATTAAGTATAAATACTGGATTTTGTTTTCTAAAATATTAGAAACATATTTATATTAATATTAAAAATATATTAAAAGCTACATTTTGAAGTAATTTATGTAGACCTGTTACTATGAATATCTAGTGCTTCCTTATATGTAAGTATTTCTGTAGCAAGTTTTTTATAAGGTTGGAAAATAGCCATAATGCACATTTTGCCCTTAAATGTATGTTAATAAGTGTCAAAAATGCTTTCTGAACCAAAGAATAGAAGACACTGTACAATTGCACAGCTTTAAGACACCAGATGGCCCTTTTAGATTTTTGGCACAGTAAGTGTTATTTTAATGTCATACCCATGTCAAATACAGATGCATCATAGTTGCTGTTATGTTAGAATGTCTTTAAAGGGCATGTTACAAATGTCAGGCTGTGGGGCCAGAATTTGAGTATGAATACTTAGGGAATGGTTTATATTACATTTTTATGCAAGGACTGTTTTTTATCATTACCGGAGTATGAAGATAAGCATTGTTTTTAAATGTTTTGATATACTGGACTTATATACTGAAAAAATGCTCTGGGCCATTAGCTGTATTCACAATTGTTTTGCAACCAAAAATTACAGTAATTGTTATTTTAATTGTCATACTTTTATTAATAATACTATTTCACTAGGGATAACAACACAATAAAGTGGAAAGGATTGTGGAGCATTTAGTGAAAACTTACCTTAACCTTCTTGGCTGAGGGATAACCTCCTGGCCATAGCATGAGGAGGCTAGGAATGAGCAGTGATCAAGGGGTAGCTGCAAAGGTGGAGATGGGATGGAGGTGAGATGCAAAAGACGTACACAAGGGAGAGAAGGGAATCACATTCGGTATTTATAGTGTTTTAGGGGAGAAAATGACATGAGGAGTGATCGCTGATTAGTAACAGCCAAGTCTGATTAAACCTGGTTGTTGTCATCCCTCTCGAACTTTCATTACAAACTCCATTTCAGTAGGAATAACAACACCCAAGAATAAAGAGTCCTGAAAGAATTTTGAAGCATTTACTGAAAATTTGGCTTAACCCACTTGGCTGAGGGCTTACCTCCTGGACAGAGGATGAGGAGGCTAGGACCCCCCAAAGGACCAAGTGGAACCCCCAACCATCAATGCAGAATTAGGGAAAGCATGGGAAAGAGACATGTTCTGTGATCCATTCTGGCTTGAATTGAGGGTTGTTGCAGCAGTTGGATAGAAAGCTGGAAGAGTGCTTGTTTAAGATAATCTGTATAAGTTTACTGTATGTAAGGGAGGAAGGTTTCCAATGACCTAGTCTAGTTGCTTAATAAGATGAGTTGTGTGTTGATGAGCTGCTAAGGAGGCAGCTTTAATCAAGTAGGAATGGCCAGAATAGCTCACCACCAAATCCAAGCTTTCCGAGACCTTCAGGCAGATTATAAAGAAACCAGATCAGCAGGAGGTGGTCCTTGTAATCTGTGAATCTGAAGATAATGGAGTAGACGTTCTTAAGGGGTGATGGAGTAAAACTTAAATTGGTCATACATTAGAAGTGGAATGATTGAAAACTTTTCAAGGTCCAGTAGGAACTGAGCGTGCTAGGTACAACTCCAGATAGAACAGTTTTTAAGTTAGTTGGAGTTATTGATGGAAAGGGTGATTCAGGGGAATACAGGATCTAAATAAGGAGGAACTGGACTAGGGTACCGTTAGCATCCAGGGTTAAGATCTTGGACTTTGGTAAAAAGAAATCAGCAATATTATTGAAATGACTTTAGATGTGAGCTGCAACGATTAGAAATTATTCTTAATATAAAGCCATTGAGATGGCTGAGGAATTTCGTGATAAGTTCAGAGGATCTTCATTTGTTGATTATAAATGGAGATGTTATTTGAATGGATAAGGACTCTTTGTTTCCAATTACACCCCCAAAAGTGGCATTAAGAATTGGAAACTGTTCAAATTAAGTGGAGGAATGATTAAAAGTAGTGATGAAGGTAAACAGCAATGTCTTGACCTTCTATAACCTCTGATATTGATAATCGGGAATACTGTTGTGAGTTGCATGTCATACTGGGGTTTAAATGGGTATTGAGATGTAAAAGAAGGTAGCTGTGGTGAAGGAATGGAGCAGCTGGCTCAAAGGAGATGCTGAGGCACTTAAACCTCTTGACTTTGTGAATTCTTGGTATTGCATGAAGAGTTAAGTGTAGGAATCTAACTGTTGGGTTTTTTTATGGATTCAGAAATAGGACTGAACGCATTATTGATGACACAATATGTCCATGTGGGCACTGTGGATAGGAAAGCAAAATCTCCCATTGGGAGAAAATGAACCCGCAGCCAAATTAGACACCAGGCATAGAGATGAGAACAAGACAGGGATACAACACATATTGTAGGATGACAGAACTGATGACAGAGGCGGAGGTAGGACATCAGACAGACCCGGCACATCGTCAAATGAGGAAACATGCTGAATAGCCACAAATTGTTTATGAATTTCAGAGAGGGTAAAAGTTTTCTTAGGTGCATTTCAATTAAACAGGTTTGTGAGAAGCCAAAATAGTTACATAATTTTTCCTTCATTCTGTACTTTTCTTTTTCTGCTTGTTGTTCAAAGTCCAGTTCACACATAGAAAATTATTGTGACGAACGCAAGAATAATGTGGGAGATGAATGCGAAACAAGTAGCATTTTTTAAAAACTTTCCTGCATGTTTTGCATGTTAGGCACAGCAGGTCAGCATTCACTTGCAGCACAGGTCTTTGCACCATACTGGAGTGCAGTGTTTCTTATGACATCATCAGACAATGCAGAAGTTTACTGAAAGCACAGGACTTGTTTATTGTATATCTTTGATAGGTAAAAGAAGCAATTCTACTAGATGTACATTGTGAATGGAATCTTGTGTTAACAGAGAGTGGCATTAGTTTTCAAATGGATGGGAAATGGTTTGCGAACGTGACAGCAAGTTTGTGTTTGTCCAGAACAGCCAGATTTTTTTACAGGGGAAATAACAGGATGGTCATGACACTGGCTCTTTTACAAAAGATGGGACAAGAACAACAGATCTCAGGCTTCGGAAAGGCATGGAATCCTGAAAAGATCCATAGATGAGGCTGACTGAGGTTGAAAATCAAGTAACTGAGACAGCAATGGAGCAGATGAAACACTTGCTTGTACGCGGAGATCATGGGGAGTCGAGGTTCCTGGCTGAGATCAGACTATGCATCAGAGCAGCAGATACGAATAACCATCACAAAGTGTAGACAGCCTGTGAGTGAAGTAGTGAGACAGGGTCATAGTACAGTCTGTGCAAAAGCCGTAAGCGAGGGAGAGAAGGGGATCATACATTATTTATAGTGTTTTAGGGTAGGAAAAGATATCAGGAGTAATTACTAATTACTGTCAGCCAAGTGTGATTGGACCTAGTTGTTGTCATCCCTCCCAAACTTTCATGACAAACTCCACAATAACATCTAGGATAAGATTAACTTTTGTATTATGAAAGTAATATGAAAATAGTAGAAACACTTTTTACATCTTGTTTTCTACCAACTTAATACAGTGACATACAGATATATTAATACAGATGACATGCGGCAAGGGAGTTAGCATTGCTGCCTCATAGGTCTTGGATTCCAGGTACTATTAAAGCCATATTTGTGGAGTTTGCATGTGCTCCACATGTCTGTATGGGTTTTCCATACTGTACGCATACAGTGGGTTCTTTTATATGTTTGTCTCCTTGGACCCTGTCCAATGTGTAGTCTTGCACCCAGTTAGGCTTGCGGTCATGGCTAATCTCTAAGAATACAGTGTTTACTTAAAATGGATACAGAATGTATAATACCCATTCACATGTTAATAAAGTCAATACTATAAACATGTAAAATATTAACATACACTTCCTTGCATTTGTGGAGCTTTTTTTTTCTCTTTTGGGTTCTATTATTCCCTGATTTTAACCCAGGAAATACCCTGTACATGTAAATTGCTTAAGTATATTGTTGTGGTTCAGAGATAACCAGAATATTCAATTTCACTAAAAGACACCCCATTCTAAAACAATACAATGAGCAAGTATTTTCATTGACTATCTCTACCTGATCAGCTCACTGCAATGGCCAAAGAGCCAGATGAGCAAATATTGGTAAGAACCATCTTAGGCTAAACTAATTCTTTATTAAACAATTAAATCAATTATCTTAATGGTGATTGGAATATTCTGTGTAAGGTCATTAGGCTAGGGGAGGAAGCTCACACAGGTGATAATAATAACAACTGTTGTTAAACCAGACAGTGTGTCTCAGACCAAGTAAACACTTAATTTCCTTTCCTGCTTTGAAGTTCCTGAAAACTACAAATGTTGACATTATGTAGATGACATGATGTAATGAGTTCTGGACATGCTCAGAGCTTTACAGATTCCACTCCACCACCACCAATGTGAAGTGGATGATGCGTATGAGGTAGAAAGGATGACACACAGGAAAAGAAAAAGAACACTGCGATAAGAAACCTGATAGGGTCATGTGAAACACATTTCCTTCTGTAGAATAAGAAACCCGAATCTATCAGAACAATGGAACAGCATCATACTCTTAAGAAAAGGGGCTTGCTGTCTTACATTGTCGAAAATCCTGATTTTCTGTTTTGTGGGGCCCAATGACCAAGGGACTCCTCTCATAAGTAAGTGATGCACTGTTTAGGAACATGGGAGGAGCATATTACATTCTAACATATATAACATTCTTTTAAAATAGTGAATTCATACAGTGATTTAATCCTCCTGGGTAAGATCATTGTTCAATAGGACGTAGGTCTCTCTTTCCCTTTAAAAGGAGTAATATGTCTCAAAGTCAGGTAGAAATTTGCATTTTATATGTATAGGCAATGTGGGTTTTAATTTTTCGTAATAATCAGAAATATCAGTAAATAATCATAATAACTTTGAGGAATAAATCAAAAAACAACTTACAGTCTGGCAAACACACAAACACACTGATTCTAAATATACAATTTATCAATATACCCAAAACATGGACAACAAATAAAAAACATAATAGAATATATCTGCAAAATGATCTGCTGTGAGCACAAAATGCTCACTGTTCACTCAGGGATCACAAAGATCAAAGTTAGCTTCAGAGTTAAAATACGCATTGACTATAAAGTCCTACAGTCTAGCTCATAGGTTCCATCAGTCTCATATAACTAAATCACAATTATATTCTCAGATACAAGTAAATATGCACTTAATATCATGAACTAAAACTCAAACATGTGTTTGGGGTAATAGCTCTACTCTTGAGAATTATAAAGTGAATAATGAAGTTGTATATTCAAAGACCTGTTGTTTAAATGTCCTTGGTAATTTTAAAATTTTGTGGTGGTAAAACAGAGCTGTGCGAATTTACCCATAGTTGCTTCTCTTATGCTGGAAGTGTCCCGGTGAAGACATCGTAGGGAGTAAAAGAGCTTGTGTTGCCTAGCAACTTTGTTGGACACACAGAGGTCTACCAAAGTAGCAATTTACTGACTTTGGTCTTTAAAAACAGTCTATGCACAGTTTGTGTTCTTGAGGTATGGCCATAAATTAGATAAGGGAACCTATTTTATTTCAGCTATAGCTTTTCAGTATATGGTAAAGCACACTGGGAATCCTTTCAGTAAGAAGATTACAATGTCCCATCTTGCAATAAGCCCCTATTGGGTACCATTGGCGTAGTGTTTCAAGATTACTGGACAGAACATCTTTTCTGCCATCAGTAATGGGAACTTTCAAAATGAAACAGAATTCCTTTTTTGATGTGACAATTTAACTTTTGACAGCATAATAATTAAACTTGATGGAAGTAGGATGGGGATGATGACGATAAGTACAAAATTGCTTTACTCGTATGACTTTTAGTATTACTGAATAACAGCTATCATTATCTCACATTTTATTTTTGAATATATGTAATTGTGTATTTAAAGGTAAAATGGTGTTTGTGGTAAGATTGCTAAGATTGTGGTAATTACAGATTTGTGAATAATCATACATAGCTGGAAACATTCTGCATTGTGTAGTAGTGTCTTATTGAGAATAAATCCAGTATTTGTCTTGTCTAATGTACCTGATATTTATGACTCAATTTCCAAACAGTGCCAGAGATTATCTGTAACAATTAGTGTTAGATCAGGTAACGTTTCTGAAGAAATTTTTAAGTTGCATGTTTTGTTTTTCTAGAATGTCATCAGATGTATTTATGAAGCAAGGAAGTAATTAGTTTACAAATTATTAACCATTTTGCAGCTGAATTAAGGAACAGTCTTACAAATGAAATTAGAAACATTCAAAATGAGCTAGCAACTTAATTAATAAAATCGATAATAGTTAAATTGAAATGAAAAGCACTTGTTAAGAGCTAACAGTGAAGATAGAAAGTATGGAAGGGAGGTTTATGGCTTTTTTATATATCTCTTTAGGATTTATGCCGCAGACAGTTCCCCATAACATTTAAAAACACATCAATTCAACAGTAATAAAAATACATTGGTGTGCCAATGTTTTATGAAAACATATTTTGTAAAATTCCAAAAAAGCGCTTGAGATGAAGCTGAACCAAGATCTGATGTACATACATGTATCAAATAGCACAGATTGTGACTTATTTTATACCATATTCTATCTATCTGATTCTGGGACCAGTCCAGCGACAATGAACAATAGTCTACTTCTTGATTAAAATGGAAAGTTGTTAGAAGTAATTAAAAAAGGTAACACCTGCTGAGCCCAGAAAGGTTAGGCTACGTTAAAAACTTTGGGTTGAAACAGAAAGACTTTTGATTTGAACATGTACTGCTGTCCAGGTAAGACTCAGAGGTTTCCTTCATTGTACAATCAATTTACAGATCAAACTCTACATTGAAGTGAACTCTAGCTGAAGTGAATGCTGTAACTATTACCAAACGTCAGCTTCAATTATGTCTTCTGTTCTGTTCATAGACTGAAAATAACAGACTGCTCTTTGTCCACATCCTTTATTATGTCAAAGATAAAAGGGGTTCCATGGACATATCAGTGGTAGCTGATGCTAAAAGTCCACATGAAAGAGAATAAGTATTACTGTAAATACCTAACTTCTCTCACCCAGAGTTATTCAATTCTCCAGATTCACATTAAATGTGACTTTTAGGCACCTTCAGAACAAAAAGGATGAATTGTGATTTGTTTGATGATTGTGAAATAAAGACAGATCTAACAAACAGATTAACAAACAAATCTTCAAGTGACATTAGACATGATTTGACTAATTTTTCCCCATTAAATCAGACACGTTTCATATTTTAAAAAGATAAACACTATTTTAATAGTTTTGTATTACTTCTAGTGAAAGCAGCAACTTTTAGATTTTACACATTTTCTAACATGACATATACATTTTAATTAAAATATTTAAAAATAGACATGAAAAAGCCAGCGGAAATGCCACCAGGCATTCCAACACTTAATGAACCATTTATATTTTGATTTCTGACCTTGTCAATCGACTGCTAATTACATCATTCTTGCAAATGCCCACATTCAGAAAGGTCATCAAAGAATAGCCTTTAGTAATTACTTCTCATAATTAGTGGTAATGTTTGAACATACCCCTGAGACTATCACTTCTTTGCTTAGTCCTGCATTATTCGCGAGGAGTTCACAATCAGCAACTACATATTTTATATATATATTTACATATTTATATATTTATGAATAAGGCCTTTGGGTATTATAGACAATATATTAAATGCAATCTTACCACTGTGCTTAGTAACTTTACAGGAATGTGGTTCTTTAGTTTTATTTAAATATAAATCTCTTGCTTGTTTTAATGAGAATAATAGCTGTGACAAATCATTGTACCAAATGGAACACCATATATTTTTTTTCTAGGTGCTTGTTGTATTCTTTATAATTTTTAGATTAGAATGCAGGGACACCTGGAGCAAAACAACTGAACTATAGATTAGGGGCCCAGGAGGTCACATGATTAAAAATGACTTTCCTACCCCGGAAATGGCAGCCATATTTAACCTCATTTTATTGGGAAGCTGTACAATTAAGTAGGCATCTATGTTGCCAGATGAAATACAGTAGGTGGGAGTATATATTTGAACAGCTATTAAAATTTAAGAAAGAGTGCAATTAAATATCTATTAATCAATAAAAAATGTACTGGATGTTTAGAGAAAATGTATTTAATTAATGCCCTCCAACATGACAACAATTGAAGGAAAGGAGGCAGGAAACTAATTTTTTTTCCATCACAATATAATAAAACAGTTTTACAAGTATTGCGTTAACAAGGCAGTTCTCTTCTGTTATTGTATACAGAATGTCTTCAAATAGCTAAATAAGAACCTAGCACTCATTCATATAGAAGGCATCCCAATACCAGATAAAAAAGCAGAATAAACCCAAAACACCATTGTAGCGTTAAATACACAGTTCCAAATATTCAAAAGCAAAATCTGGGATAATGATATCTGTTATTCAGTAATACTAAAAGTCATCTGAGTCAAGCAATTTTGTACTTATCATCATCATCCTCATTGTACTTCTATCAAAAGTTAAATTAGTGTGCTGTTAAAAGTTAAATTGTCACGTCAAAAAAAATAATTCTCTTTCAATTTGAAGGTTCCCATAACTGATGGCAGAAAGGATGTTCTTTCATCCAAAACACATATGGTGTTTTGGCTGTCCCCATTTTCTGTGAACAGTTTGAAGATGGGCAGAAAATACATGGAGTCTATAATCTGGTGCTTATTCACATGGAAAACCTCTCAGAGCTTTGTTTTAATGTGGCATATTAGCTTATAGGGAGGGTTGATTTTTTCTAAATATTTTACAGCCTTTATTTATGCAGAGGTCTGTGAAATAGCATTGGTTAAGGCACTAACAACCAGCCTTGTTGAGCTTCCACTGGACACCCTAGTAATTTATGTTGACATACACACACCATACCCCCTGTATCCCTGGTTTAGATGGGGGGTCAGTGGTGTAATATTTCTTATTTTAGTACCAGGTACAGGTTGTACATTTGAATATAAGCTTTAAATGAGTGAACGTCCCACTAAATTAGGGTGGTCCATAAGTTCTGTAGTGGGACCTTTACATGTTACCATTTACATTTTGCATCTTGCATCTCAAGCAGATCATAGACATTAGTTTCACTGTTACGCTGCTGACAGTCTGATTTTCTTGCAGATCATATCCGATATTATTACAGAGTCCTCTGTACTTTAAAGGTGTCTGTCTCATATAAAATATGTATGCAATACATATACTGTATAGGCCCATTAACATCAGTTTGGGAAAGTTTTTGGCTGAAGACAGCACTGAAATTAAACTCTCAATGGAACTCAGACTCCTTCATGTTGGCTTTGGCCCAGTGTACTATTGAATTGCATGTTACAAATATGACAAGGGTGTTTTAATTCCACCTCCATAACATTAATTGGAAAGAACCCTTTCTCAGCCTGCCTAATACAGAAAAAATACATATATTATGTCATCAAGATTATAGACTATTAAATTGGTATTAGACTATAGACTATTTTGTGGTATTTTGTATGGTATTAAATATTCTTCAGTTTGCCCATAATTTTGTAGGTTGTGTATTAACTAAACTTTTGTATTAACTAAAAGTTGTGAACATCAACTCATAATTCTTATTTCTTTGTAAAATGCACTGGCTCCCAGTGAAATTCAGATTGGACTGTATAGTTCTCCATCTCATTTAAAGGGCGCTGAATAGCTGTGCTTTAAGTTATTTTAAACATATTCATGTACAAAATTCCAGCTCTCAATTTGATACAGGCCTTTTTATTTTTATAAACACAATGGTTACACAATGACCTATATAAATGTCTTATGCATATGTTGCCCTCGCCCATTAAAGAATCCGACAGCTTTTTTAAAACTTTCTTTTCATTAAAGCTTATTACTTATAATAAGATTTTCTCTTGGTTTCATCAAGTCACTTAGGTGTAGTTTGTTTTGCATGTTTTTGTGCATTACATGTGTGCTAATGCACTTAATGGTGGATGATCAGTTCTTAAATTCTTCTTCTCTCCTACTTTGGGAGAAACATTGATACTGGTGCATTCATCCCACCAACTTGCAAAATGTTCTACAGACAGTGTTGGTGATACAAATCCATTCCTTTTAAGAGCCCAATATACAGATGCAGCCATTCAAAATGCGCGGGCGATACCGCATTATTTTGCGGTACGCTGTACGCAGTCTACCGCAAGCTACCGGTAAATACCGCGAGTTACCGTAAATTCTCCTATAATACGACAAGCAAAATAATAGTATCCGGAATTTCCGCAAGGTGGAGCTAATAAAGCTCAACCTCTCATGTTTGAGCTGTGGCCATCAAAGTCTTTAACGAAGATATTACTAATAGTATTAATAATGAATGACCTTGGACAAGCTGTAAGTGTAAACTCAAAGTATTGCCCTGGTCAACATTCTTTTTTTCATTGACCATCTTTGTAAAAGTAACACCACAGCATTTCGCAATCACGCATTTGTTTCCAATCATGCAAAGTACAGTGATTCACCATGCCTTTCACATGCTCATAAAAGAGATTGATTTAGGAACATAAACATATTACCGTATGCAAACTGTACTGTATACAGTATGTATATGTATATTTAATGTCTTAACTGTGCCCGTTTAAGTATTGAATATTCATATCTAATTTTACCACTGAAGGGAAATCTTAGTAGCTGAGCATAAAAAGAATAGGAGCATACTGCAACGCGTGTGAAGGCCATAAACGATATTAATTTTGGAACATAAACATACAGTATATGGCTGGTCTCGGTACTTTAAAGAAAACATACACGAAACATGGTTTCATTATGACCAGAATCGGTCTTGAGATATTTTTAACTTGATTTACAGTATTTGAGAGGTATGTCTTAACACCGATACTACAGTGCTTAAGTACTGCTCACGTATATGTTTCTAGGTTTATATTATGAATTTCATACGGTCAAATTACTTTTGAGCAACTAATAAGAAGCGCGAAACGGTATGCGTTTTACTTTCGTTTTGTGCTGGGACCCGTGGATTGATTAGAGATATCAAGTACATACAAGTCATTTTTTAAATGTTGTAGTTCGTCTTGAAAAAATGTTACGAGTACATCATCTATCAACAATTACACAGGTTCTGTTTCCATATTGCGGATTTTGGTTACGTAATATTATTTTCTAGATTTCACGTTGTGAATATATGATTTGGGCAAACAGAGCCGCAAAGAAGTACATTATGGGTTGTTGTTTTTTTTTTTGCAGTTTTATCTAGAAAAAGCGATGCTTAAACCTTTGTCTGATTCTTGTGAAACTATCCACACGACATTTACAGTACCTAGGAGTTGACTTCAGTGATGTCACTGATGGGATGTTTCTAAAAATCCATCCTCTGTAAAACGTCTTCTCTAGTTGTCCTGCATATGTATTCGCTAATGAAGCTGTGTGTTCTGAGCCTGGATCTCTACATTTCTGTATGAACCAGCTTAGAGGGCTAAAGACAGCTTGTGTTTAAATTGAGTGTAAGGCAATTTATGCTTCTAAAGTCATGGTCAGCATTTATTATTGTACTGTGCTGTAAACTTGTTCTGTGCCAAGTCACATTATTTTATAGCGTTTTTATAGCGTTATCAAATCTGGTGGCGCTGTGTTAGTTTCCTGACTCCCATGTCACATGGTCTGTGATTGAAACCTGTAATACCGGTTTAATTCGTCACAGCCAGCACTCCGGTTGTAAAGTAGAAGCAGGCGAGATTTCCAGCGAAAAACACCTCCCCCTTCTTCAGGTGTGAGGGTCTTCTGCTCAGAATGAAACGCTAAAATGTAATGTAGGCTCTGAATGGGTTCAATTATGATTTGGGCTTGATTAAGGTCGCTGCCTTTCATCTAAAACCCTACTTGAATCCTTCTAAACTAAAAATCAGTGTTAGTGAGTTCTAAATAAAGAGGTATCCAGGTAACAGTGAAACGGGCGGACAGTCTGGGGAGATCGCCCGTTTTCCATGTAAATAGTTCCCTGGTTCCGCACCCCTTGGTGTTTCTCTCGCTCTCTCTCGGGTCACCTGATCATTAGCTCGAAAGATTTGAGTGCTTTGTGTATATTCTAATGGTAGTGGGGGCAGGGTGTGTGGGAACAGGTTTGGTTGAAATTGCATTGGAGATCTATGTTCTTCACACCTGAAACATTTTCTCTGAAAGCATTTTCTTCGCAGTTTAACCGATCTTGTTACAGCATGTTACAGTTTACTATTATTAACCATATTAATTTTAAGTGCTTAATGTAAAATCTTGTAAAAATATATTTTCATTGTTCAAATATACATTAAGTCTGACTATCATATAATAAGTTAAATACAAAACTAAAGAAAAAATAGGGTTAAATATAATTTAAAATATTTTGCTAACAATGTTAACTGTTTATGAATAATAAAATGTATTAACTAAGGAGTAGGATGGCACAGTTGTTAGTATGTTTTTTGTTTTGTTTCTTTTTCATAAATACAACAGTAGTACCTGATGTCTCAGTGGCTTTCAAAATTAAATTATGCATGCAAACCTGTGAACTAGAAAGATAACTAAGATATCCATCCATTATATTCCATAATATCCATGAAATATATGGCGCTAAAATATGTGTGACGCAGTGGTGGCCTGACACGGTGAGGTGCCCTGGCAGCTGTATGATGCAGTGGTGGCCTGGCACGGTGAGGTGCGCTTGCAGCTATGTGACGCAGTGGTGGCCTGGCACGGTGAGGTGCGCTGGCAGCTGTGTGATGCAGTGGTGGTCGGGTATGTAGAGGTGCACTGGCAGCTGTGTGTTGTGACGCAGTGGTGGCCTGGCACGGTGAGGTGCGCTGGCAGGTGGGTGATGCAGTGGTGGCCTGGCACCGTGAGGTGCGCTGGCAGCTGTGTGGTGTGACGCAGTGGTGGCCTGGCACGGTGAAGTGCGCTGGCAGCTGTGTGGTGTGACGCAGTGGTGGCCTGGCACGGTGAAGTGCGCTGGCAGCTGTGTGGTGTGACGCAGTGGTGGCCTGGCACGGTGAGGTGCGCTGGCAGCTGTGTGATGCAGTGGTGGCCTGGCACGGTGAGGTGCGCTGGCAGCTGGGTGATGCAGTGGTGGCCTGGCACGGTGAGGTGCGCTGACAGCTGTGTGGTGTGACGCAGTGGTGGAAATGTTCACCATGTTTCACCATGCTGAAAATGTTTGTACCAGACTTTTTTGAGGCCTGTTTAATTGTGTCTGAAGTCTGATGTTGTAAATTTTATTGTTAAAAAGATCCATGAAAATGTCACTACTAAAGTTAGCTGGTACTGTTGGTATTGTAAGTGGCAAGTAGAGCTCATATTTTAGATTTTGTGTAGTTGCTAGCGTTGAACTGTGTGTTGGATGCACATGAATATATTCATTATATGCCAGTGCACCTCACCGTGCCAGGCCACCACTGCGTCACACCACACAGCTGCCAGCGCACCTCACCATACCAGGCCACCACTGCGTCACACCACACAGCTGCCAGCGCACTTCACCGTGCCAGGCCACCACTGCATCACCCACCTGCCAGCGCACCTCACCGTGCCCGGCCACCACTGCATCACACAGCTGCCAGCGCACTTCACCGTGCCAGGCCACAACTGCGCCACACCACACAGCTGTCAGCGCACCTCACCATGCCAGGCCACCACTGCATCACACAGCTGCCAGCGCACCTCACCGTGCCAGGCCACCACTGCGTCACACCACACAGCTGCCAGCGCACCTCACCGTACCAGGCCACCACTGCGTCACACCACACAGCTGCCAGCGCACTTCACCGTGCCAGGCCACCACTGCGTCACACCACACAGCTGCCAGCGCACTTCACCGTGCCAGGCCACCACTGCGTCACACCACACAGCTGCCAGCGCACTTCACCGTGCCAGGCCACCACTGCGTCACACCACACAGCTGCCAGCGCACCTCACGGTGCCAGGCCACCACTGCATCACCCACCTGCCAGCGCACCTCACCGTGCCCGGCCACCACTGCATCACACAGCTGCCAGCGCACTTCACCGTGCCAGGCCACAACTGCGCCACACCACACAGCTGTCAGCGCACCTCACCGTACCAGGCCACCACTGCGTCACACCACACAGCTGCCAGCGCACTTCACCGTGCTAGGCCACCACTGCGTCACACCACACAGCTGCCAGCGCACTTCACCGTGCCAGGCCACCACTGCGTCACACCACACAGCTGCCAGCGCACCTCACGGTGCCAGGCCACCACTGCATCACCCACCTGCCAGCGCACCTCACCGTGCCCGGCCACCACTGCATCACACAGCTGCCAGCGCACCTCACCATGCCAGGCCACCACTGCATCACACAGCTGCCAGCGCACCTCACCGTGCCAGGCCACCACTGCGTCACAACACACAGCTGCCAGTGCACCTCTACATACCCGACCACCACTGCATCACCCACCTGCCAGCGCACCTCACCATGCCCGGCCACCACTGCATCACACAGCTGCCAGCGCACTTCACCGTGCCAGGCCACAACTGCGCCACACCACACAGCTGTCAGCGCACCTCACCATGCCAGGTCACCACTGCGTCACACCACACAGCTGCCAGCGCACCTCACCGTACCAGGCCACCACTGCGTCACACCACACAGCTGCCAGCGCACTTCACCGTGCCAGGCCACCACTGCGTCACACCACACAGCTGCCAGCGCACTTCACCGTGCCAGGCCACCACTGCGTCACACCACACAGCTGCCAGCGCACTTCACCGTGCCAGGCCAGCACTGCGTCACACCACACAGCTGCCAGCGCACCTCACAGTGCCAGGCCACCACTGCATCACCCACCTGCCAGCGCACCTCACCGTGCCCGGCCACCATTGCATCACACAGCTGCCAGCGCACTTCACCGTGCCAGGCCACAACTGCGCCACACCACACAGCTGTCAGCGCACCTCACCATGCCAGGCCACCACTGCATCACACAGCTGCCAGCGCACCTCACCGTGCCAGGCCACCACTGCGTCACAACACACAGCTGCCAGTGCACCTCTACATACCCGACCACCACTGCATCACCCACCTGCCAGCGCACCTCACCGTGCCCGGCCACCACTGCATCACACAGCTGCCAGCGCACTTCACCGTGCCAGGCCACAACTGCGCCACACCACACAGCTGCCAGCGCACCTCACCGTGCCAGGCCACCACTGCATCACATAGCTGCAAGCGCACCTCACCGTGCCAGGCCACCACTGCATCATACAGCTGCCAGGGCACCTCACCGTGTCAGGCCACCACTGCGTAACACCACATAGCTGCCAGCGCACCTCACCATGCCAGGCCATCACTGAGTCAGAGATTAAATAAAACCTCACTCGCACCAAACAAATTTATATTTCTAAATATCACAACATGATCGAATTTAAGTCATTTTAATAATAATGAATAGTCACCTAGGCATTACAATATAAACATTTATATTGATTTAAATAACGTTTTGATTTAAATCGCAAATGCGGGTTTAAATATATGTGTTTTTTGATTCACAATCAGACAAATGCAACATTAATTGATATCTTTGTCTTCTAAGTATCTTAATAAACTTTCAGCATAGCTTTCTCCCCGTTTAGATTTATTTTGGGATCAAACGTGGAAAGATTAGATTGTAATCGTTTTTATTTTTTAAATACATTTTAGAAAAGTGTAATCTATACTAAAAAGCTGTACACCACCTGCTATAAAGATACATATTGTAATACTTTCGGGTTCGGATAGGACAGACACAAGAACTCAGACTTGCGGAGTTAAAGCAAGTTAAAGCCTTGATTTTATATATCACCTTTAAAAGTGGCATCTCAAAGCAAAGTAAATACCCAACACTGATTGTACCCATCTGTCATGCTAATAAAGCAGCTTGAATTGAATTGAGAGGGGGGGGGGGTATATTTGCTTTGTGTATAAAGTACATTGTGAATGTTTTCACAGCCTTCACTTTGTCGTTTTTATGCCATTTTTTGACCACGCACGAATATTCCCATGTCCGTATCTTCGCAAGGGAATCAGTGCGAATTTTAATACTAATTAAATGACCGCGGGCACTTTCCACCCCCTCTACATTCTCAGAGTAGAACAGACTAACCTTCTAATGAAAGACGGTCCACCCCCCACGGACAGGAAAAGTGCCCACAGGCACTTAAACTTAATATGGTCAGTAACAGTAAACAGTAACATGGTCAGAAGGAGCACGTACAAACGTTTCCGAAATAACCACATGTAAGACTCTGATGCTTAAAATGTTTAGGGAGAAAGTGGAATACTGGTGTGTATTTTTTCTTTAAACTACCAATACCAGCCATATACAGTCTGTAACGTAGGGATTTCTATATGTCTTTATTTAGTGGTTACATTAGTGACAAAGGCTAAACTTTTAGCTTCAGTAACGTGTACATATCTCCCCTTTTTATAAAACGACATGGTTAAAAACTGTTCCAGAGCCACTGTTGTTTCATCAGTGAAAAGTACATCATGAAATGCCTCTCCCTGTTCAATCCACTGGAAAAAAGAAAAGGAGCATAAAGCTTCTGATGGTCATAAACGATATTCATTTAGGAGCAGCATCAGAGGTATGTTTTTAACTGCACTGTATTGGAGAGAATACCATAGTGTGTTTTTTTTTTTTACTCCCTGGCGGAAACTGGCTTCCAGAAGAATCAGTATGGCTAAGAGATTAAATAAAACTTCACTCGCACCAAACAAATGTATATTTCTAAATATCACAACATGATCGAATTTAAGTCATTTTAATAACAATGAATAGTCACCTATGCGTTACAATATAAACATTTATATTGATTTAAATCGCGTTTAAATCACCTTTATTTAAAACCCATAAATAAAGCTGATACTGTTTAGACTTTTAATTATTTAAAACTGTATTAAAGCAGCACGATACACAATGCAACGTAAATTGCTATCTTTGTCTTCTGTGTAATAATGTTCACCTCTCTGTCCAGCAAATTTACAATAGTAATAATAATGAACTTTATTGTATATGGCGCCTTTAAAGGTGGCTCCTCAAAGCGCTTTACAGGTTAAAAACAATACTGTTAGGCTGGGAAAACGATTTTTTTTTAAGAAATACAAAATGAGATATAATGATATGTTCCGGCTTAGACATTAACGAAGAGCATAACGCGTGTACTGTATACACTCCAAGTACAACCCCCCTCTCTGCAGGAGTGCTGGCTGTGACGAATTGAACCGGTTTCACGGGTATTTTCAAAGTAGGAGGCGAGATTTCCAGCGAAAGACACCTCCCCCCCCCCCTCAAAAACCCAGTAAGTACAGTACTTACTAGTTAAAGGCTAGGCTCCTCAATGAAATCGCTTTAACATGCTAATGCGTTGGTGTAACAGTCCGGGCGTGGCAAGCTTCTAATTTCAACCCGACTACGGCGAAAGGAACCCTTCTTTCATTAGAAGACAATGAACATATTTTAGCCCTGAATGAATTAATAGCAAACATGGTTTACATAAAAGACATTTTTCCAAGAAAGTTTAGCCTTTGTCACTAATGAAACCACTAAATAAAGACATAAATATAAAAATCTTAAGATTTTTAAAATACATGACTTTGCTAAAATTTATTTGAAAATAAAAACAATTACAACCGCCAGGGGAGGGAGAGAACAGGGGAGGGATGTTGGTTTTGCATAAGGGGCGGGGCTATGGAAATTAGGTCTGTTTGGGAATGTGTAGTTACATGTTCTGGCTGTTTGTGAATTATCGTTGTTGAGTATGGAGTGTTGAGGTATTGATTTTGTGTAATGCTTTATGTTGAAAATTGAGGTGGATTTTGTTTATGATAAATAGGATAAACTTGGATGTGAGGAAGGTTTGGTTTTGCATAAGGGGCGGGATTATGATAATTGGAGGACTTTGCGAGAGTAAAATGGTTTGATATATTTGATTTTGTATAGTGGTTGTTATCTATGTTTTTGGTTGGTATTATGTTTATATGGTTGTTTTTGTTGGTTGGTTGTTATTATGGTTATTAATAATACGATCTATAGTTGAAATCTGAGCCTAAATAAAAAGAAAAAGCAAGTGATTAGGTTTATGAGCAATCTAATTACTTATTCGTTTAAAACGCTATATAAAATAAAGTTTATTATTAATTTGCTGGACAGAGCGGTGAACATTATTATGCATAAGACAAAGATAACGATCCTGATCAGTTTAGAAATCTGTGTACGCTGTAAGGTTTTTACTTCTTAAACTTTTAAAATACACGTTTTGAATGGAAAGAAATCCTCTTCCTGGTACAGTATGTATAGCAAACCAGCACGTCTTTTTTCTCCAATCAGAGGGGTGTCAGATGGTGTCAGCCAATCACCATTCTGAAGCCCTACCATAATCTCTGGTATGGGGAGACCCCAGAATTCTGTCCCATAGTTTAGACAGATGATAGATACTTTTATTGATCCCGTGAGGGAAATAAAGTAAATCATTTTCATTTTAGGAAATTATTAAACGCTCGGTTAAAAGCAAAGGAGATTGTCTGTTATAGTGGACATAAAAACAAGAGTTCGCTGGCATTATATCCTGGAAGACACAGACCGGCGCCAGACCGGTAAAATGCCTGATGAACTAGGGATTGGACAGTTTCCAAGTGCTTGTACAATCGATGGAAATGTTCAAATAAATGTGCAAAAGAAATAAACAAAATAATCATTTATTTCTTTATCATATTGGGTAGCTAATGTCCTCTCTTTGCTAGTTAGTGGCTGTGTTTCTGCATTGGGTAGCAACGGGTGACTGTTCTCAGGCGGAAGATGTAAACAGCTTAATGTTCGTGTTAAATAATTTTTTTAAATTAAAATTCATTCTATACAGCAATCGCATATTTGGGTACCGTTTCATAAAACTTTCATGCTTAAAATGTTTAGGGAGAAATGGAAGACTGGTGTGTATTTTTTCTTTAAACTACCAAGACCAGCCATACACAGTATAGTTTACATACATACAGTAATGTTTATGTTCCTAAATTAATATCGTTTATGACCTTCAGATGCGTTATGCTCCTCTTCTTTTTATGCTCAGCTACTAAAATTTCCCTTTAGTGGTAAAATCCATATAAATATTCAAAACTAAGCGGATTAAAATGTGCACAGTAAAGACATTAAATGATTAAATCTTTGCACTACCAACCAATGCACCACGAGTGCCCCTGTCGGTCATTTTGGCCAGCCAATCACTTACCGCGGTGCCCTCCGGTGCCCTGCGGTGGCTTGTGGGTAGGTTACTGTACCGCGGGTTTTTACCGCGCATTTTGAATGGCTGCATCTGTATTACCTAGAACAGACTTAGCCATTAAGAGATTCTAACAAGCTCTTCATATACTAAAACTCTGATAGCAAAGGGCAGGGACACTGTGGTGATGCAAGTGTTGTACCTGTCACGGATGTCGGAAGGGACAAGCCATGGAATGGCAGGAGAGCAAAAATAGACCCTATGCGTAGCGGCGAGACGGGGGTTAGCCCGGGCTCAACTGTTCACAAAATGCCGTATAATAACCTATGCCCTCAGGTAGCCGACATGGGGCAACCTGGTGCTAGGCGGGTTTCAGGACATCCAAACCTCAATGCTGAGCGAGGAGCAGAACAGAAGCAGGAAGTAAATAAGCTACACAACAAGACACACCAGAAAGACATGAATAATCACAGGGAACTAGGAACAAGAGAGATGTAGAGCGCCCTCTAGGTGTACTGGTCGTGATAGTGCTTGTCCCCTATTACGTTTCTGGTATGTTTCTGGTAAGTTTCAGGAGATGCAAAACCCCATCAGCCATATGACTGGTTACATCAAGGGATCAGCGTTCTATGGATGAAGTTTGAACTGCAGTCACAAGTTAAGATGAACAGATGTTCACCAGTTTCTAAAATTTGAATGTTTACGATAAAAGAAGGTCAGGTAAGGTCACTTCACACTGGTTGACTTAAGGCAGAAAAACTAACAAAATAGCCTGGGAGGGTGAGACTACTATTGGATAGCTTTTACAGAGAAGTTCAGGATTGGATGAGAGAACGGTCTTTCTCTCAGAAGTAACAGTTATCTATTTTGGTTAACCAAAATTAAGGTAAATAAACAATATTCATCTAACTAGACCTTAAACTTTCTTATTATTTCATGTGTTTAGGACCAAAAAAGTACCAAATTATCATTTTTAAATTATGTGTTTACCTGCAAAAAAGACAAAAACACTAAACATTGTTGTAACAGATGTAATAGATTCCTGTAGAATCACAACTCTGGATAAACTACAGTAGTTTTTACATGTTTCTAGATTTGTTCTTATCACATCCAAAGGTTTTTGTTAAAAATCTACATTTATAAAAGGAGGTCAATCTATAGAAGATGTAATGGTCTCCAAAGGCTTCTAATTAGTACTACTAATGCTAGCATTAACTTTGTGTTATGAAAGGTAAGTGCTAAATAAATGTAAATAAATTCATTTAAATAAAAATTGAATATCAATATCATTTTCCAAAGACCAGTTAGGTTAATTGGCATCTCTAAATTGTCCCTGTGTGCCCTTGTGTGTGCACCCTGTGATGAACAGGTATCTTGTATATGATGTAATCCAAGGTTGCCTCGACCTATACCAGGAATAATCTGCTTCAATATTGGATAGATAAATGATTGAGGTGTTTTTATTCAAGTGTGCAACTCAAAGACTTATTACCAACTACACTGCAGTGAACATGGTCATCAGAAGGACAGCAGTAAAGAAAAATAGAATAGAAAATAGAACATGTAAAGACAAAGTAAATGAAAAGTTCTCAATCTAGACTGGAACATATTACTGTTTAAACATCTGTTATTGTACTTAAGGGATTTTTTTATGCAGTACCCAGCGGGCAAAAGACGTATAATATACGTCTATTAAACGCATACATTAGACGTCTAAATGTGGTCCGCAATACGTCTAGAATGAAATTCTAATATACGTCTATTGTTATACGTCAATTATACGTCTATGTTTAGATGTTCATTATACATAAATGGTTGGAGTTCTATTATACGGATACATTTAGAGGACTATTATACGTATATGGTTAGTGGTCTATTATACGGATAACTTTAGAGGTCTATTATACGTATATGGTTAGAGGTCTATTATACATCAAAGATAGGTTTTACAGGTGTAGAAACTAGTAAATCAAGCCAATGAATTGGTTTAGAAATTTATTCTGAAAATACACATTCACACCTGAAAAATATGTATTTAAAATTATACATTGTATACAATCA
This sequence comes from Atractosteus spatula, assembly GCF_055471065.1. NCBI lineage: Eukaryota > Metazoa > Chordata > Actinopteri > Semionotiformes > Lepisosteidae > Atractosteus > Atractosteus spatula. Next base: position 42,517,703 of record NC_142706.1, read on the forward strand.
ATCAACAATCAACATATAGGCAATAATCATAAAAACACAACTAGTCTTAAACTTCAGCTACACATTCTGGTAACATGGCAATATACAGTATAATAATGACAAACACAAACTAATTACATTAACACACTAACTCAAACCACATTTTGATTCAAATATAAATTTTAAAATGTACAACTTCTATATTTCCAAGAAAAAAAATATTACAATGGAAGTTAAGACGATTTTTGTCCACCATTTACAAACCCTGTCTTATTGTCCTAACAGTTAGAACCAGAAACCTATTATTTTCAGTGTCCAGATCTCCTGGCCCCCTGCCTTGCACATGCATTCTTCAAGTAACGCATTGCGTGCTCTTTTATTTCTTTTTCTGTCGATGTAGGTTGGGACTTCAGCACCACAGCTGGGAGAAAATTATATAATATTACTACCCAAATAAATGATGATTAATATCTTCTTTAGTATAATCTCAAAAATGAACCATTAAGGTTTACTAAGTTCAAAGCTGAAATAAACGTATAAAATTTGGCTTGCATCATAGCAGTTGAGTAATAAAGTCTGTCCTAATTAAAGAGTACCCAAAGTTTGAAAGTACAACATAGAATAAGAATAATTAGAGAAACGGCAAAACGATTTTGTGTCATCTTCCCCTTCACACTATTTTTATGTGCCATTTTTTGCTTATTAACGTACTATTTGAATCAAAATAATATTAAGTAAGATCTGTATGTATTCAGATAGTATTATTATTATTTATACTTACTCGTCAAAAGAGGACTGCTGAGATATTTGCGGATAAATACTTCAATCTTCTACGTTTGAAAAACGTGTCCAAAACGGTGACCAACGAATACTAGCAATGCATTGTGGTATATAACCGGAAAATATGCTGGGTTAGATATTTTCTCAATGTATGCGTTTATTAATGTTGTCAATATTATGGTTGAAATTTAACATTGATAATACATCGCGGCTATGTGCCCCCTGCTATGTGCTGATGTGCAATTTTAACGTATGCAGTTAGTAAGGATCGGTTACAGTTGTATGGTATTATATATAATGACATTATAGAATAGGATGGGGACGGGCCTGGCGTCACAGGGGGAGGGAGGAGTGTCGCCCTTTCAGTTTTGGGCAAAAGGATTTACTTAATTTAACTTGCGCCCTAAAAAAATAGTTGTACTTTGTCAATGGTCAGACAACACTAATTGACACTAACAGTCACTCGGACTGTTTGGTGTGCAGGAGGGCTATCCGTCCAGGAACGGCACATACCAGTATCGTTAGTGAGTGTCAACATTACAATCCTGTTTGCTCAGGTGGACCGATTCCTTGCAGTAGTTTATCCTTATACTTAAAATCATTATATAACTAGGACTAGTTATAGCAGTCAGTGCTTTCTGTTGGTTTTACAACTATTTTTTCTTAACGATTCAGAACCTCCGTCAATGTAGCTGCAAAAATGAACGCTTGTGGTACTTTTCACTCCAGGCAATACAAACCACAAGAGTGATGAAAAATGTGAAACTGAACTTCATCGCAAATACCAGATTACTAGTCGTTATCTTCTATCATGAAGCACTAATCAATGGCATAGCTGCGAGATTTCATTTGGGTAGCTGCACCGTACAGCTCCGTTTCAACCGAAATATCACCCCCCCTCAGAATTTCAGACGCCCCCCTACAGATTTTCCCCCGGGCACCATGCCCTGATGGGGGACGGGGTGTCCAGGAAATGGTATCAACTTTTCTCAAGAAAATAAAAATAGAAAATCTATAGGCACTCAAACATTTTATTGTTTTTTCAGGCAGGTGGCAAGATCCCCTCCGCAAAACCCTTGTATGCAAAGCTGTCCCAGTGGGCAGTGATTCGTCGAATATACGTATATATACGTCGCCCCGACGTATAATCAACGTCGAATTGCAACCGTAAAATCGACGACATTAATAAACGCATATATAACGTTGAAAACATATCTAACACAGTGCCTGAGGCTTCTTGCTGTATATATCGTGTGTGCCGCAACTAGGAGTATACGGCACTCTGCACAGTGTACGAAGTAAATATTTGCTATTTCAGAATATACTGTAGAGTTGTTAAGGAATGTGATAAAAGTTAAATAAACTATATGAAAATTAACCTATTCTACATTTTAAATGCATTCCTGTTTTCAGTTCTGCCCATGCAGCTATTGGAAATTGCACTTTGGAGACGACTCAAATGTGAAATTCTGATGTGCCCTAAATATCTCACAGATGAATGTAAAAAAAAATCCCTTTCTTTTTTCAGGAAAGTGTTGAGGCTTAGGTTTGTTCTAATCTGAATTAGTATAAGAAGCTTCATATGTTCTACAGGGGCATTAAGGATACCTGTATGGATTATTGTACAGCCACTAAGCATTCTGATCACCACTCAGCTCAATACAGACAAAGGGAGAAATGTGAAGTGGTGCTATAATAGACCGCATACAGTATGTAGAACCTGAACCCTTATTATCTTGGCAGAGACCTGCGTGAAAGAGACCCAAATTTATTAATAGCTAGCTATGAGAAGAATAGTTAGTCTCCAACAACAAAAGCGGCATCTATTTAAGGTAGTGCAGTATTTTACAGGTATCCAGTGCTTTGGGCCTTTTCTTTTTGACAGACAACACTTACCAAGTAATTGAGATCAGAAGGGACATGCTTTAAATTTAGAATACTGTTTTCTTGCCATGTTTGTATTTGTGAAATATTGATTTCCTTTTTGTAGCATCCACCAGGCAAGTGAAGCCTCTCCTTGTACTTTGATACATTTGTTTGGTATAGAGAAAAAAAATCCCTCCGGTTTAGCATTTTCTTAGATAGAAGATTTGTCTTGATAGAAGCTTTTATTTTATAAGAATGACTTTACCTTCCTTACACTGAATTTATCTCTCATGGACACTACTGGGATCTGTTTATCAATAATAGTCCCATGTGGCTTAGTCTTGGTTGTGTTAAAGGCAGGGCACAGGTACATACAGATGCAGCCATTCAAAATGAGTGAGGTATTTCGCGGCATACCCCGGTGGGCGTGTCGCAGTATCACGCGGCATGACGCAGTTAACGTGGTGTCACGTGGTTAACTATCCGGCGTCGCCTTGTAAAACCGCCAGGGGGAGCTTAACCTCTCATGTACAGCATTTGAGCCTTTAATTTTGAACTGTGTATTACAGCATGTTAATCATCAGTCATTAAAATGTTGGTATATTTTATGAAAGCAAGATTGCTCAGTTGGACAAAAGTACACAACCTACCTTTATCAGAAATATTTATGCATCAAAGCCTTTACTGAAGATATTACTAATAGTATTAATAATAGATGACTTTGGACAAGCTGTATACTCAAAGTATAATTTCTTTAGCACATTTGTACAAGCACTTGGAATCTGTCCAAGCCATACTTTGTCAGGCATTTTGTTTTACTTCAACGGGCATAAAAACTTCCTTGCTTTTAACAGGGCGTTTCATAATTTCTAACTACGAAAATGATTTAAAATGCGACACCTATCATTCAACTAGAGCTTAAAATATCACAAGGATCCTCAAGAGCACAGCAAAGAGTGTATTAAAAGACACTTGTATTTATCAACGCTTTCTTTTCCGTATACCAGATTTTATGGAACCACTTCAGAGGGGTGTCAGCCAGTCAGATTCCAGGAATCGGCACTTTAAAGGAAAAATACACACCAGTATTCCATTTCTCCCTAACGATTTTAAGCATCGAAGTATTTAACTAGCATGTGAAATAGCGTGTGAAAAAGTGGTAGTTTTAAGCTTTTCTGCTAATATAATATGGAATCGCGTATCTAAAGAATTTAATAACGGTATTCGTGTGCTGCGACAGGGCTGTGTAGGGCTGTTTCGCCTGCCTGTTCATGCGAGCTGTCTTGTAGCCGACTGGTCTAGGTGAGTGACTACCAGCTGGCAGGTTGTGTGTTTGAATCCAGCGGGTGCTAGACTTTACTTTTAACAAACATTTCTTCGAAAAAATAGAATAGCGATATTATGGACAATCAATTGACTTTTATATTTCAAAATATCGCAACATGATCGATATTTGCGATATTTTGAACATATCTTCCCTTCTGACAGCGGTTCCTGCTTCTATTGTGTGTGTGTGTGCAACAGAGTAAATTTTTAGAGAAATGGAGGCTGGACAGTATGCGTTACAGTATAAACATTTATATTGATTTAAATCGTGTTCTGATTTAAATCGCAAACGCGTGTTTAATTATATGTGTTTTTTAATCATAATCAGGCTAATGCAACATAAATTGATACAGTATCTTTGTCTTCTAAGTATCTTAATAAACTTTCAGCATAGCTTTCTACCCGTCAAGATTTATATTTCTTGGGATTTTGGGATCAAATGTGGAAGGATTAGATTATAATCGTTTTTATTTGTCAAATACGTGATTGTATTTCTGAATGTTATGTGACACCTACAGTAGTTCACTGCTTTAAATACATCGAATTAAGAAAGTTATGTGTAGCACTTTAGAACTTTTTTCTGAACCAGGGAAAATCTGATCATGTTTCTCTATAACAATAATAAAAAACTTTATTTTACATATCGCCTTTAAAAGTGGCATCTCAAAGCAATACAGTAGATCGAAAAACAGTTAAAAGGGACCAAATTAAATACCAGACAATCGCAAACGCGTTTTCAATAAAATTATTTTATTCATTCAGCAGTTTGTGAGAGGGACATCCAGCAGGGAGAGACACACACACCGGTTTTCATTGACAAAATTGTTTTTTTTCAATTCCTCTTGTCTAACAGGAATGTTTTGTTTGTGGACAGACTGTTAGACAAGAGGAAAAGACTGCCTCCTCCTACGAAGCATTAATCGCGTATCTAAGGAAAATTGCAGTATACCTTTGTTCATGCACATCATTATACAGTACAGTATCTCAATTTGTATTTCGATTTAAAAAAATCGTTTGCCCAGCCACTACTGTTGTTATTGTTTTTATCCTGTAAAGCGTTTCCTTTTTCTGCGTTTTCCATTTCCTTTTTCTGATCACTCGCTTTCTGGATACACATCTCACCTGTCCCGTTCTTTGTTTTCCTGGTTTGCTGATTATGCCTGCTGCGGTCCACTCCTACCCTCACACCTAAAGAATACTATTTTAAATTTCTTGGCGCAGTTCATTAACCCTTGTATGTGCTGTCCGCGCCGAAAATGCAATTAAAAAAAAGTCAAAAAACGCACTCAAAATACAATTTATAGCTTAATAAGATACACTCCACAGGCAAAATTAAAGACAAAATTAAAGACGATTAAAATCTGTAATCTTTCCACTTGTACTGTGAGTCATCGGACAGTTTCTGCTTTGTGTAAGGATGGTGAGAAGGCTGTGCTCAATGTATTTAAGGGACTTAAAAGTTAAAGGAGATGCTTCATATTGCTTGACTAATTTTAAAAACCAAGTTATAAATACAGACGCTCCCTCGGTGCCGCGCCGGGTGTAAATATCAAAGTATACATTCCCAACAAGAATTGTACCCATCTGTCATGCAAATAAAACACCTTGAATTGAATTGAATTGAGGGAGAGAGGGGGGTAGTGGGACAGAGATACTGTAGACAGACTCAAGGCAAATAAAATACTTATGGGTACGCAGGCATTCACGACAGCAACATACGAAACGTTTGCACGTACTGTATAGTTAAGTTATTACTTGGTTTTCAAAATGCAACGAAATACAATATTGTTGTTGCTGCTGTTCTGGTTGTTTTTATCCCGTAAAGCGTTTTGAGAAGCCACCTTTAAAGGCGATATATACTGTAAAACCGCTGATTCTTATGGAATGTGTTCCGCAGGAGATTCAAATTTTTATTTATTTATTTTTTAATCGCGTATCTTAGGAAATCTCAGTATAACTTTGTTCATGAACAGTGGCATGTTACATTATCATTCGTTTTTTAACAAGGCTCGCCAGCTAATGTGAATCGAAACCTGTCTTGCTAGCTTTTAAAGTCGTGCATGTGTAAACTGTACTAGAGGGCATGCAAGTTACTCTGCCCCTTTCAGCTGCAGGGAGTCCCTCTGCTGCAACACACAGCAGACAGAACGGGAGACTATTGCCTTTCATATCTGACACCAGTGAAGTAAAAGGGGTGTCTAAAGGGGTGATTTCAGACCACATTTTAGTTACTTTATTTTGTTTACTTTTAACATTTCTGTAATTTACAGTAGATGTCACAATAGATCGATAGATTAATATCGTTTATGGACTTCACACGCGTTGCAGTATGCTCCTATTCTTTTTATGCTCAGGCACAAAGTAAAAGGGGATGCTTCATATTGCTTGACTAATTTTAAAAACTAAGTTATAAATGCAGACGCTCCCTCGGTGCGCTTGTCTGGTGCGCCGGCTCTTACACAGTGCCTGTCTGCCGTAAGCATTACAATATACATACCCAACACTGCTTGTACCCATCTGTCATGCAAATAAAACACCTTGAATTGAATTGAGGGGAGAGGGGGGGAATACTAAAGACAATACTGGCTCAATACCAATACGGGCTTTGACGTGCTAATGCGTTGGTTTAACAGTCCGGGTGTGGCAGGCTTCCAATGTCAACTCGACTCGATTGGAAGACAATGAACGTATTTTAGCCCTAAATGAATTAATAGCAAACATGGTTTACATAAAATACATTTTTCCAAGAAAGTTTATAATAATACGATCTATAGTTGAAATCTGAGCCTACTTTAAAAATAAAGGAAAAGCATTTTCAGAGAGCAATCACGCTGTGTTTATGTAGAAAAAGTGATTAGGTTTATGAGCAATCTAATTACCTATTCGCTTAAAACGCTATATAAAATAAAGTTTATTTAGAGATGAATGATCAGTGTCGCAGTTTAAATAATGGGAGTCAGGAAACTAACACACAATTAAATTTGCCTGTGGAGTGTATCTTATTAAGCTATAAATTGTATTTTGAGCGCGTTTTTTGACTTTTTTTTAATTGCATTTTCGGCGCGGACAGCACATACAAGGGTTAATGAACTGCGCCAAGAAATTTAAAATAGTATTCTTTAGGTGTGAGGGTAGGAGTGGACCGCAGCAGGCATAATCAGCAAACCAGGAAAACAAAGACCAGGACAGGTGAGATGTGTATCCAGAAAGCGAGTGATCAGAAAAAGGAAATGGAAAACGCATAAAAAGGAAACGCTTTACAGGATAAAAACAATAACAACAGTAGTGGCTGGGCAAACGATTTTTTTTATCGAAATACAAATTGAGATACTGTACTGTATAATGATGTGCATGAACAAAGGTATACTGCAATTTTCCTTAGATACGCGATTAATGCTTCGTAGGAGGAGGCGGTCTTTTCCTCTTGTCTAACAGTCTGTCCACAAACAAAACATTCCTGTTAGACAAGAGGGAATTGAAAAAAAACAATTTTGTCAATGAAAACCGGTGTGTGTGTCTCTCCCTGCTGGATGTCCCTCTCACAAACTGCTGAATGAATAAAATAATTTTATTGAAAACGCGTTTGCGATTGTCTGGTATTTAATTTGGTCCCTTTTAACTGTTTTTCGATCTACTGTATTGCTTTGAGATGCCACTTTTAAAGGCGATATGTAAAATAAAGTTTTTTATTATTGTTATAGAGAAACATGATCAGATTTTCCCTGGTTCAGAAAAAAGTTCTAAAGTGCTACACATAACTTTCTTAATTCAATGTATTTAAAGCAGTGAACTACTGTAGGTGTCACATAACATTCAGAAATACAATCACGTATTTGACAAATAAAAACGATTATAATCTAATCCTTCCACATTTGATCCCAAAATCCCAAGAAATATAAATCTTGACGGGTAGAAAGCTATGCTGAAAGTTTATTAAGATACTTAGAAGACAAAGATACTGTATCAATTTATGTTGCATTAGCCTGATTATGATTAAAAAAACACATATAATTAAACACGCGTTTGCGATTTAAATCAGAACACGATTTAAATCAATATAAATGTTTATATTGTAACGCATACTGTCCAGTATCTCTATAAAAATTTACTCTGTTGCACACACACACACAATAGAAGCAGGAACCGCTGTCAGAAGGGAAGATATGTTCAAAATATCGCAAATATCGATCATGTTGCGATATTTTGAAATATAAAAGTCAATTGATTGTCCATAATATCGCTATTCTATTTTTTCGAAGAAATGTTTGTTAAAAGAAAAGTCTAGCACCAGCTGGATTCGAACACACAACCTACCAGCTGGTAGTCACGCACCTAGACCACTCGGCTACAAGACAGCTCGCATGAACAGGCAGGTGAAACAGCCCTACACAGCCCTGTCGCAGCACACGAATACCGTTATTAAATTCTTTAGATACGCGATTCCATATTATATTAGCAGAAAAGCTTAAAACTACCACTTTTTCACACGCTATTTCACATGCTAGTTAAATACTTCGATGCTTAAAATCGTTAGGGAGAAATGGAATACTGGTGTGTATTTTTTTCTTTAAAGTACCAAGACCAGCTATATACTGTATGTTTATGTTCCAAAATTAATATCGTTTATGGCCTTCACACGCGTTACAGTATGCTCCTATTCTTTTTATGCTCAGCTACTAAGATTTCCCTTCAGTGGTAAAATTCAATATCTACAACGGGCACAGCAAAGACGTTTACTGTACTGTAAGTCTTTCTACGACAGACCAACGGACCACGAGTGCCCCTGTTGGTCAACCAATCACGTACTGCGGTGCCACGCGTCATCTTGCGTCACACTGAGCGACGCCACCTGCGGTACGTGTCTGTAACGCGCACTTTGAATGGCTGCATCTGTACTGACACCTATTGTAAATAGATGTTTGCTTTTTAAGTTGTTTCTATTGTTTCACTCTGAAACTATTCTGTGCCATGAACAAAGAGGGTAAATGAGAATGCTGGACATTTCCTGACTAATGGAGTGTTTTATCATTTAAATGAGAAATTTTCTTACTAAGGAAGCTGGTGGTAGCATCAGTTTCTTTATTTTAGTTGTACCTTATTGACACCCCCTATTTATTACAACTGGCATCTGTGCTTGACTAATCACACAAAAGCCTCCCCAAATTTGTGACTGTAAATTTACTGGTATTGACCTTTTTTAAACATACCCCCAATTATTATTTTAAACTCAGTCACAATGTACAGAAGACTCCTTCTAGTTGTGAGAAATGCCTTTATAGAGGTCCCCACAAATGGGAAATCTGTGAAAATTGTTCTGTACTGAAGGTAAAAACAGGAATACAGGTATATCCACCAGCATGACAAAAAACACACTTTCAGTATATAAAAAATATAGTGAAATAAACTAGTGATTATTTGATATTTAACTATATACGGTATTTGCAGTGTAATAAACATGCACAAATGATAATGAGGTTGATAAGCATGATTGAGCGGTGGTATTAGAAATGGACTGGAGACAATACTGTAAAATTAATTTGGTAAATATTCAAAGAAAAATATTGTACATTATGGAACTTCTAAATGTTCAAGTGTTCAGCAGTGTATTGGTTGAGAAGGGGAGAGCAATGCTGATTTAAAGAGATTCTTGCATATATCTGAATTTATAAGAAAATAATGTGCTACAAAATAATTTGGGTAAAACCCTATGAAAAATGTATTTCTTACCAATTACGATAAAAGGGATTTTTTTTGTTCATATAAATTGCTATTTTTTCAACATCCAACATACAGTGATGCGTTAATATATATTTATACTAACATCGAGTAGAACAGAAGAAATTCTTAGTGATCTTGTGAAGTCTACAAAAGCATATGATTTGCTGTCAAATATATCTTTATATAAATAAATAGACCTGGTCATTTTAAATGTATAGCACTCATTCAGTCCTGGAGGCTGGGAGGTGTCTGGAGTAATCAGCTATGGTAAAACTACTGTGACTACTGTATGTACAGTATGTAAAAAAGTGACCTGTCCTTTTTAAAGCTTGATATCTGCACTCAAAAAGTCAAGTGTTTTGGTAGCTGATGTTTCAGATTAATTTTGATTTTCAATCACACACCATTTAAAAGCCTTTGCAAAATATATTCCTACTGAACTAATGCAAAACAGGAGGTTTCAAAATTTTTCTTAATTAGAATTGTGGTTGAAAAAAGAGAAGCTACAATGAAAACTCTTTGGGATCCAAACATGTATTTCTGTGCTGTTTCAACCAGGGTTTCGCATTTTGTTTTCTCTCTTTCTTATTTTGTTTAATTTTAGGAGTAATCTCCTTAATGGAGTAGTTAAAGGACAACTGGGGATCAAGCCAAATCCCAGAATATTAATACTGCCTGAGTATCCCCAGGGTTGTCTCATCAGCTGCTCTAATTATGTGAATTGCTTCTATCATTTTCAGTTTCTCAGAAAAGCTTAAATGAAGACTTTTCAGCTTAAGCAGAGAAGTGTTGTTTTCTGGCATTTAAAAACAGTGTGACAGTTTGTGGGACGTATGTTTAACCTACATTAGGTAAATGGAAAATTTGCATTGGAACAGATATTATGACAATATCCTTTGCCTTAAAATGTTTAAATAAACTGTTATAGTGTTTTACTTATGGTGTGCAAGATGAAAATCCAAAGCAATACTTAAATATCAAAACTTTAAGTATGATGACAATACATTTCATTCTTAGTGAGACACACCCATATTAAACTATAATATAAAGGGTCCAAGCCTTTTTGGAAGTAGCAACTCTGTTTTTCAGTTTTGACAAATGATCGATGCTTCCAAAGAAAATCCTATACATTGTTAAGCAGACATCCTAAAAAGCTTTGTAAAAATTCTTGTTGCACTCACGATAAAATAATTAGTATTTTTATATGATTTATTAATTAAATGAAAATGTAAATTTAATTTTGTCAGTCAATTTTACAACATTATGCAAAGATAGTGTAAAGATGTAATGGTTTGAAATAGTACTAGAAATGTTTACCGGAACAATTTAATTGCAAGACTGCTTTTATGGCTACTAGGAATCAGGCAAAACAACAAGTACTCCGTACTCACACAGAAATTTAAAATTTCCAATATTTTAAAACAACTGTGATGGACTGGTATTCTGTCCAGGGTGTACTCAGCCTTGTGCTTGTTGCTGGCCAGGAAAGGCTCCAGCTCCCCTGTATCCCTGAATTGGAAGAAGCAGTCAGAAATGCATGGATGGATTATTAAAACAACTACACAATTTGCATAGAAAAACTAACAAGAGTAATAAAGCAATGATACTAATGGTCATTCGCTCAGAGATTACAAAGATCTTAAGAACATCAAGGTTAAAATACAATGTAACACTCATTAATGTGAGTCTCATGTAATAAAAATATTACCAAAAAATAAGTAAGCGTTTATTGTCATTAACTAAAAATTCATTTGTTTCAACATGTTTCATTTTCATGATTAGTATCATCAGTATTAAACTTAAACTCATCCAAAGCCACCCACTAGCCAGGTAGTTCTGTGGAGAGTTTGAAAATCCTGAAGTTATACGGAGTTGGGCTTCATTGTAGCTGTCCAATCTCTTCTCACTGGCTCATTGCCAAAGGTGATTTTGTTGATGCTGTAAAGGAGACAGAAGATCTATGTAGGCTTCAACTGAAGACAGTGTTTTACCAAGAAAACTCCACTAATTGAGAGAACCTGCAAAATGAGGTAGAATGTTTGCCAGGCTCAATGAGGATAAAGCACACAAATTAATTAATTCAGGCTTTTACAAGAGAAGACCAGATCTACTGTAGATAACAAACAAGAATTCACATTAAGACTCATAACCTCTAAATGATCTGATGTAAGCAGTGATGTACCACAGGGATCTGTTTTAGGCCCATTGCTCATACTGATTAACAATTTAGATTACAAATGATTTCACAGTAGGATGAATAGCAAACAGAAGAATATGCAAAGAAATTACAAAAAGACTTACAAAAAATCATGGACTGGACAGACACTTCAGCAATAAAATTTAATGTTGAAATGTCAAAGTGATCCATTCAGGAAGTAAAAACATATAATACACCTTTAGAAAATAAAATGCCAATTAAAATGGTTTCTGTTCTCAGATATGAAGTAGAATTATTCCTCATCTCAGGGATTGTTGTTTTTGTTGGTCTAGAACAAAGCAGATTGAGAGGAGATTTGATCTAAGTGTATAAAATCACAAGCAGATTTTCTGCAAGGCTGTTGATATAAAATCTCTGGGTTCATTCTACCTTTTTTGTGCAACCACATAGAAATATTAAGATAAAGGTTTTCATAACTACCGTGCAAATACTTTCAATAGTAATACGCCAATAACTATGTAACCAGGATAACAGATAATCAATATTGTGACTAATTAACCAGAAGATTACACTAAAAGGTATACAAAAAGTTGTTACACTTGCCTTGCCTGGCTCTGCTGTAGTTGGGCATTCCACAGTAGAAGTGGCCGGTGGCCACGCTTCCACTTTCCTCTGATCACCATGGAGACAGCTGATGCAGAGCACCTGGCTATAGTGAGAGCTCTCGTGATAGTAGGTGCTCTAAGGGTATATAAACCTTGCTCAGTTTCTCCTCGGCAACCTGTGATTGAGTCTTTTTCAGTTCACTGTGCTGCCACCTTCCAGTGTTCCCCTTCCCTTTACTTTGGTTCCAGTGCTTTTGAGCTCTGCGTGAGAACTCTGCCTGTAGAGCTGACAAGGGCCTCACCAGGCTACAGTGTGGACCAGAGGTCAGTACCCTGCTTCAGACCAGGACCTCAGCAAATGATTCCCTTAATTGTAACCAAAGCTCAACTTCACATTAACAAATATCGTCAAAATTAAAATGACAATAACATTACAATAGAAATACAACGTTTAAGTTTACACAGCAGTTTACAGTTTTACACCATTTAAGTATCAATGAAACAAAAACATGTAACATGCACTAACATAAGCAGACATATTTATATTATCAGGGTGGGATAAAGATGCCTTTATGATAGTCTCAAGGCTTAAAAGAAAACACACAGCCAATGTTTTTCTCACTTTTGGCAGGAATCTCAGTTTCAGCACCATCAATATCCATACTTATAGTAGATATGATTGATGATGGCAGTTGATGCAGATTGCTCTATAATTTGTAAGCTTCCCATTTACAGGTAAACTGAGCATGTGGAAAAAAGTGGAAAATGACATTATGATGTCTAAGAATTTAAGTAAAAAAAGGCTATGCAAACAAAATAGAAAGGTTTCCTTTACGGAGAGACCTGGGGACAATTGTATTTTCACCTGAAGAAAGGAACTAAACCAGCAGAGGCCAGCACTGGAATTGCCATATACAGACTCCTGCCAAGAAGGCAAAGCACTGTGGTTTACAGTACTGAAAGCAGAAAAGCCAAAAGATGCCAACAGAACTAGAAGAGATCCCCAGAGTCTGAAGCCATTAAAAGATCATTAACAACTTTTTCAAGGCCTGTTTCAGTGCTATGTTTGAATGCTTTTCTTTGTCATCAGTTTCTTTAGAAAAATGTGTTTGATGGCAGTGCACAAGAAATATAGATGATCTGTTCATAAAGATGTCATATTTGTCATGCACAATTTATTTTTGGGGAAAGCATATATGTGTTATTTTTAATATAATTACTGGCTTAGTGCAGGGGTTCTCAATCCTCGCCCGGAAGGAACACGCTCATGCTGGTTTTTGTTCTCAGTTACAAAAGTTCACCCTTAATTGACTGAATAACAGGATTAATTTGAACTGTTTTCAACTTTTAGCATATTGGAGGTTGAGTTTTATCTATTGCATATAGTAAGTAAAATAAAATCCCAAACTTTTGAGTAAAACAAAAACTGGCAAATACTCTAATCAAACAACATGTTAGTTCAATTAGGATTTCAGTTAGGTAATTAAGGTCAGCTGGACTGAACCAGGATTGGGAACCCTTGCATTAGTACACAAAGGCTTATAGCTCATTGACAATTATATCTTAGAGGAGAGCCTTCAAGTGTACATGTATGCGAAAAGAAGGCCACATTAAATCTTCATCACTTTTGTTACTCTGTATCAAAAAGAAAAGTACTTAAAACAAATTATGAAAGGTGGGGGAATTGTGTCACAATTATGTATTATATTTCTGTAGTACTTTTTTGGGTGATGCCTATCACATCCTGGCTGGAAGCGGTTCACAGCCTGCAGTTCACAGCCTGCAGTTGAAAAAATTGCAGTATTTGCACAAGAGCTTCTCCATCAATAGACCTGGTCAGGACACGATCGGAACATTTGTCCATGAAACCTGCCTTCCAATCAGGCAGCCAATCTACCAATTAATTAATCAATTATTGGCAGTATTTAAGGCTTGCCTCACTGTAGGTCTTTATTAAGCCTATTTGGAGCCAGTTAGATGACTACATGTCTTTCTTCCTCTGCACTCAAGAATTACTTTAATCTACAACCAGCTCCACTCCCTAGTAGCCACCTCTCGCTGGACCTGGTATCTTTTTCAGCTGCTATGCTTCAGCCAGTTATATGGTGCTAATTTTGAACAGCTCAATTCTTATAGCAACTGGCTTTACTAACTGCTGCTTCGCTCTGCCCAGTTTCATAGCACTATTCATATTCACTTTCAGGTTGTTAATACCCAGCTTCCAGTACAGACCTGCTACTCTGGTCCTGTCCACTGGCCTGCCATTTCTCCTGTGACTCCACTTGGCTTCCTCTGTGAAAACCCAATACCCTGTTCTTGGATCTCTGACTACGAGCCTGCTGCGTCAATGCCGAGAGTAAGGTCCTAAAAGCCTTAAAGCAACTTTCTACCTTAAGTACGTTATTTCAAAAATTATTAGGTGAAACACAAAAGAATAACTCCAATATCTATTACATAGCAAAAATCATTACCAAAACAAGACAATTGTATTCTTCTGACTTTATTCTGTCTTCCTTTGTTTATGAACTGTCAGGCCCTGGTCCTGGAGAGTCACAATACAGCAGGTCTTATGTGTTACCCTTAAAACATCAGTTTTGAAACAGACAGAATATATATCATTTGAACTGAAAATCTAAATACCCAGTAGCTCTAAAGAGTCACAGTTGGCCATTCCTAATTTAACTGAACCAAGTAATCCTTAAATTGATCAAAACACATGTGTCCATGTATTTCTAAACCTGATGATATAAGGGTAACTTGTCAAGCCAGCTGACCTGCAAAGCTTCCAAGACTAGATTTCCTATCACTGTAATGAAGTATACAAAATTTAAAATCATGGCATAATTATCTGTTTCTTTGTTGATGTTTTTTGTAGTTTTTTTAAAGATATGTTCTTTTTAACATATGTGCTCCATTCATTTATTTTTAAAATGTACAATGCCTTGCACAAGTATTCCAACACTTGTCCAACACAGTTTTAACCTAATCCACACATTTAAAGCAAAAAAAAGAAAACAAAATAATATGTAATAAACATGATAAAAAATGTAATAAAATAAGTATTGAAACCCTCTTTTGTGGCAGACCTGAAAAAAACAGTTATTGAATGTTGCAGGACATTTAGCTTGTATGGCCACTGTAGGTATCAATACAAGCCAAATATCTGAAACACCTGCCTACTACCAGATTAGAAGTGCTGCATTCAATCCCATTCCTCTTGTAGAATGTGGGCATGTATTTGTCTGTTCACAGGTCTGTGACCTCTGGATGCTACAAAACATCCCACCTCACAA
This sequence comes from Atractosteus spatula, assembly GCF_055471065.1. Taxonomy (NCBI): domain Eukaryota; kingdom Metazoa; phylum Chordata; class Actinopteri; order Semionotiformes; family Lepisosteidae; genus Atractosteus; species Atractosteus spatula. Next base: position 42,533,428 of record NC_142706.1, read on the forward strand.
ATGTTCAGATGGAATCCACTCATGTTCAATGAGCCTTGAATCTGTAGAGTAGGGCATCCATTGCATAACTATCACATTCTCACCTCTCAAAAAAAGTTGTTACATAAACAGTATAATGATGGACATTGTTCTGCTGAAATGTTGTTGCATTAGGATAAGCGCAGAGGAAAGGCTGGAAGTAAGGCCAAGAGCATGGCACCAAGTGATAATGTTTCTTGGAGTCTTAGTGATAATGTGTGTTAGTGTTTTAGAGAGGTGTCATGATTTCTGGTTGGTTATATCACAGCTTATTATTGAAAGTCTGTGTTTAGCTGCAACACCTTGCCAGGTTAGAAATAGCTGACTCTAAACATAGGGAGCAATAGTGCATGGATTGAGTCAAGCCTTTTATGGAACAAAACCAATTTTCTCTTGCAGGTAATATTGGTTCATTTCTGCATTTTCTTCTTCATTTTTATGTTACCTGATATTCAATAGGATAAATCACCTTGTCAGCAGTGCCCAATCAAATGTTTCACTAAATGACGTGCCTTAGTGCTTATGGAACAGTCACATTTATTGACGTTTATCACAGTCATTCAAGAATTTTATTTTTTTAAGAATTTACTGTTACTTAGCTACAGTAGGTGTGTAGTGGTGTAATTTAATACTCAGGAAAACATACACACAGATGCAGTCAAAACATAAGAAAAACAGTGATGTAATAACAAAACTTTATCACTTCTTTATGATCTCCACTTATAGTAAGATTCCTCTGTATCAACAATTGGGCAAATAAGTTGCTTACTGGCATCAATTTCCAAAGTCTTTTCAAAGACATAGTCACAACTTTCATTCACTCTCAAAACTTTCAGTGAGTCTGTCAATAGTTTCCTTCTTTCTCTCCCTCTGATGCAGTATTTAACAGAGGATCTATCCCAGATATAAGATTCCAACAATCAAAACTTTATATGTGATATAACCAACTAACCTGCCATTCCTATTTTTATGTGTCACTCAACTAGTTGTCTTCTGCTAATTGATCAAGATGGCAGGCCATTCCCCACTGCTCTCTGGGAAATGTGGCTCAGACAAGAATCAAGACATCCACAGAGTAATGTTTTTTTGTTGCTCAGAATAAAAATGTACAGTAATTGGATACATTTATGACATTGTTAAAAATAATATAAAGTTTTCAATACAGAGTAATTTATGGATACCATTTATTTATGTCTGCTAACTCAGAAGTTTCAGCTGTAAGGGATTTGTGGTGGATTAAAACAATGCAGTTTTTTGTGCTAGTTCAAGTTCAAGTTTATTGTCATTATACTCATATACAGGGATATGGTATAACTTAATGCTATTTAGCTAGCTCTCAGACAGAAAGAAGTACAAAAAACAACAACAATACAATTGTATAAGAAAAGAAAGACAGAGACAACAGGCAATGTGCAAAACAACAACAGGTAACAGGAAATGTGCAAAACAACATCAGATGTGCAAAATCATACATCAACAGAATTAAATAAAGGATAGAAAAGTATGGGGAGTGAGCTTCTTGACATGTGAGGTAGAGGTAGATTTCAATGTGTGTTTGAGTTTTGGTAAGAGAGAAGGCACTGTGAGGTTCAGATTGTAGGTGAGAGAGGCTGGGAGTTTGGGAGTCTTCCTCGGTTTGAATTCCACCAGATTTGTATTCTTATAATAAACATTTTGTTCTTGTTTATTAAAAATATTAATTATTGGCATCAATGTGGAAGAAAAGATGGAATAGTAATGTATACATTTGTACTATAAAATAACAAAGTTGTTGTAAAATTCATAGCAAGATTTTGTGTTAATAATTATCTCTATAATTTACATTTTTAATTATTTTTTATTTAAAAATGTATCAGCCACCCAGATGCAATAGCATTGACTGATATCACAAAATTAGGACAGGGGTAGTTCAGATAGTTTTTTTAATTGTCAGTGTACCACTTCAGTTGTTGATGAAGTGCATTTCTTCATTGTAATTCTACACATATACAAGAAACTATTTAATAATAATAATTGCTTACATTTATATAGCGCTTTTCTGAACACTCCACTCAAAGCACTTTACAGGTAATGGGGACTCCCCTCCACCACCACCAATGTGCAGCATCCACCTGGATGATGCGACGGCAGCCATAGTGCACCAGAACGCTCACCACACATCAGCTATCAGTGGGGAGGAGAGCAGAGTAAGGAAGCCAATTCATAGATGGGGATTATTAGGAGGCCATGATTGGTAAGGGCCAATTGGAAATTTGGCCAGGATGCCGGGGTTACACACCTAATCTTTCGAGAAATGCCCTGGGATTTTTAATGAGCACAGAGAGTCAGGACCTCGGTTTTACATCTCATCGGAAGGATGGCGCCTGTTTACAGTATAGTGTCCCCGTCACTATACTGGGGCATTAGGACCCACATGGACCACAGGGTGAGTGCTCCCTGCTGGCCCCACTAACACCTCTTCCAGCAGCAACCTTAGTTTTTCCCAGGAGGTCTCCCATCCAGGTACTGACCAGACTCACACCTGCTAAGCTTCAGTGGGTTGCCAGTTGTGAGTTGCAGAGTGATATGGCTGCTGGCTCTAATTTATTTATTATTATTATTATTATTATTATTATTATTATTAGAAGTTGCTATTGAGGTGTCTCAAGAATCAATGATCAAGAGACAATAGTCAAAAATCTACATAATGTCAACATTTGTAGTTCTCAGGAGCTTCATGTCCAGAATGGAAATGAAGTGTTTACTTGGTCTGACACACTGATCAAAGGAATTGTCTGGTTTACATTGGTTAGATAAGTTCTGTGTAAATGATTCAGAGTGAAAAACAGTTTGGGAACATAGGATAAAATCAGGCAGGTAGACTGTGAGAGGTAGGGAGCAGAGAGGGAAGGACATAGGAAGAAACAGAAAGGCACAAGGGGAGAGAAGAAAGCATGTGTCAGACGAGAGGTCCTTGTCCAGACCATCCTTAAAGACCAGATTCTAGGGAAGTATTTGAATCTTGTCAAGAAAGCTTACTATTCTTTTGTTTTTAGGAAACTCCGATTTCCCATATAAAAATACCTCTAGGCTAAAAATGGCCTCTCCTGAATAGTGGATGCATATTTAGAATAGGGAGATAAGGTTTCCCATTTACATTGTAGCATCCAGATTTATGCAAAGAGCGACTTGACTGTAGGTAGTATTCTGCTTGCTGTAGAAGGCAGATGTATTTCTTTTGTTGGCCTGTACAGGTGTTATATAGGACTTGGATATTTGGTTGCAGTCTGAGGTTTTTCCGGTTGGTCAGGATGTAGGCCTCTGGGACACCTTGTTTGTAATTATTTTAACTTGTATGTTGTATATTTATGTATATGTATAGTGGGTCATTGTTAATGAATATTTGTTTAAACCAGTGTGTCTGTTTAAAAAGAAAAATCACATGCTTCTGATTATATCAACTGCTTGCATTTATTCTTGACAGAATCTTTACAGTTTGGGGGGTTATAATAATAATGTTTTCAAGCACCTATTTGTAACCTTATTATTAGTAGGAATAATAAACTTTATTTTATATAGCACCTTTAAAGGCAGCTTCCCAAAACGCTTTACAGAATGACAACTACAAGTAAAAATACACAAGATACACAGGATATGCACAATGAAAATATAAAATGAGAGGAAACAGGTTTTGAGTCTATATTTGAAAGAATCTAGGGATTCTTTAGGGAAGTTGACTAGAGTGTAGACGGGCTTGTGGGACAGGTAGGAGACCAAAATTAGAAGAGTGAAGGTTGTAAGAGTGGAGTAGGATGATAGCAGCTTAGACAGGTACTGAGGTACTGAGGTTCCAGGTCATGCAGAGCCTTATAAGTGAGAATGAGGATTTTGAAGTCGACATGAAACCTGACAGGAAGCCAGTGCAAGCACTCCAGGAGAAAGTGTTAGAAACAGGTAATTCCAGAGAACTGGAAGAGAATAGCTAAGTGGTCAGAGAGGCCTACTTTGAAGGAAGAGAAGTGAGAAACAAGAGTCTTTTCCAATGATTAAATCAAGGGCATGTCCTTTGTTATGTGTTGGGCTAAGAACAGACTGGGTTAGGTCAAAGTATCTCAACAGAAAATCCTTAGCTAAATTGGAAGACCATGAGTCAATATGTATATTAAAGTCACCAAGAATAAGGATCCTCTTAAATCTGAGAGATATAAATGAAAGTAGATTGGCAAACTCACCTAAAAAAGGCTTCATGAGTTTTGGGTGGTCTATCAACAATTACAAAGATGGAAGAGTGGGGAAAAGAAACATTTAAAACAAGACACACAAAAGAAGAGAGCAGAGGTACAGTAATATGACTTAAACTGTAAGGAGAATATAAATAACAATAATACCCCCACATCTGCCTGAGAGATGAGAGAGGTCAAACAAGCCATAGCCCAGAGGAACTAGCTGGTTGAACAGGAGACCATTGTTTGTTTAGTAGCAGTACACAATAATACATACTGATAGAAAAAAGAAATGCAACATTTTCTGGAATGAGTATATTATAGTTATAGCTTATGTACTTTTACAAAAAGTTGTCAATTTGTTTTAAACCCTCTGACCGGCAATACAGCTTGTGCAGCTCGTTAGATGCACTTTTACCCAACGAGGTCCAGGTGGAACAATGTCTGATTAGGTCACCTTTAAGAAGGCCTCAATTCAAAAGTTAGGTCACTGCAAGAAAAAGGCCACACTTAGTCAGTTTTCTGTGCATTCCATAATGCCTTGAATGTCACCAGAAGAAAGGTAGAGGGCCATTGGCATGCTGCAGGCAGGCATGTCATGTGCCAGCGTTGCCAGACACTATGGGGTAAGCCGCTCCACTGTGACCTGACTGTAGAGAAGGTTTTAGCAGACTGGCAGGTGAGATGACCATCCAAGATCCGGTCACCCTCGAGTGACCACACCAGAACAGGACCAACACATCAGACTGGTCCATCTGAGAGATCATTTCAGATCTGCCACCCGTACTGCTGCTGAAACTGCCGGCAGACACAATGCCGGCATCAGTGACAGGACAGTGAGGCTCCATGCTGCTGGCCTTATAGCAAGGCGACCTGTCAGAGGCCCTCTACTCACACCTCCTAGATGTCACACCCAATTGGCTTGGGCCAGACAGAGGCTGTAATGGACTTGTCAGCAGAAGCATCAGGTCCTCTTCATGGATGAGTCACTGTTTAACACAGACTGAAGGGCCAGATTGTGGATTGTTTCCATCAGTATATATTTCAGTCAGTTTAAATCTATCTGAAAATTAGTTGATATAAGCATAACACAAAAAATGTGAATAAACACGTTTAAATACATTAATTGTCTTATTTGGGCAATTTGGGTAGACTTTGCTCATAAGCAACTAGGCACAATAGTGAAATCAAATGGAGACTAGTTTACATAAATTCTTTTAAACTTGCCATTTTTATCTGATATCTTCATTATCTCTTTTAATGGTTGCGGACATTTTATAAAGGTTATTTTTTTCAATTCTCATGTTTTTTTCCCTGCTTTTAACATACAGTATATGTTCAGCAAGAGATACCTCTTCAATTTAATCTCTCTCCAACATTATCTCAATGGTGGTTTGCCACTGTCTGCTAGTAGTATATTCTTTAATACATGCCCAAAGGCTGCAGTTGTTCCTATTAATATGTACAATCAATCAAAAGAGTAAATCAAAGGCAGCATATGATGTCTAGCTACTCTCATAAAATGACCAATTTATCTTAGGGGTACACTCTAGTAGCTGACATCAAAGCATTTCTATAATCTGTTATGAAATTTATTGTTTTACCTCTTACCTTTTTTAAGAAATGCTGGTGAGTAGTTCAAACTAAAGAATCTCCTCCACAGACAAGATAATTGAAGGAAAATATTTCAAGTGATTATATTAATATGTTTTAGAGGACAAATGAAACAAAGAGACAAATGAAAGACCCTGAATTCAATTAACACACCTGATTACCTTGACACTGAACAATATACTGTAATATTCTTCAGGTTAAAGCACAACAGTAATGTAAAGACAAAATAAATCTCTAGTTCAGTAACAGTTAGGCAACCAAGTACATTCATTTTTATTTACAAAATTATTTTGTATTGCATGGCATAAATGATTAAAATAGAATAAGAAGCAAATCCATGAGGAATGCTATTTTAAGCAAGTCCCGGTCTTGTGTAACTATCAGTTATGCAGCATCTGAGTAATGGCAGATAAACATGGAGTTAAGAATAATTTTTATTTAAAAAATAGCATTACAATGTAATTCATCAAGTTTTTTAGTTGACGTTTTACAGTTAGGCTGTCCTCCTTCTAACACCCATAAAAAAAATTATCAAACTCAAACTAACATGGTAATTTATGAAATTCCAGTGCTCATAATTTTTTTTACTGGAAAAAATGGTGTTGACACAATGTTGAACACATTCTCAACCTAGAGTTCTAAACATTCCCTACTTTTTAACAGATTAGGAAGGGTCTAAAAAGGGAACATCATACTGCAGAATGTACACAGGAGAGCTCCAAATGGAAATGACACCACTGGTTTGAAAGCCACTTGGTTTGGATTCAGATGAAATTGACCTGAATTTACAAAACAAAAGTGAGCAAAGCTTGCATTGTTTTGCACCAGAGATATGACAAATTCTCCACCTGATACTGTACCTTGGATTTGCTGTGCTTGCTCTCTGAATTTGTGTGCATGCTGTATTAAGCTTTTTTCTGGTTTCATATAATTTCTTTCTTGAACCTGCTTGATGTACTGTGAGTGATTTTGCTCTTTCAACAGCTACAGCAATTCCTATCTCCTTAAAATTTTAGAATGCATATAAAGAGGCTCAACAATAGGCGTAATATAACATTTAATGGAGTTTTTAATGAAAGTTCGGGAGGAATGAAGGCAGCCTCACTCATTCGACACAGCTGCTGCAATTCTCACTAATCCTGATGTAAGCAACCGGTCTCCATAAATATCAAACGTCACCCTCTCCTCTTCCTCGTTCGTTTTCTGCATGGTTTGTTTTCGCCTAGCTCGAATCCGTGCTCCCTTCTCATGGATCTACAAATCCGCTGCTCCGACGAAGACCTTTTCTGCAGCGCAGGAGACTCTCCTACCCCTCTCGTCCAGTCCTCCCCCCACTGCTCTCATTGCCTCCTTCAGCCGCCGTGCCACATCAGCGCCGCTCATCTCCCAGCCAGTCCTCACAAGATCCAACTCCTCGCCGAAGACTGCGTTCCGCCGTCGTCGTCCCTCTCTCATTACAAACCCAGCCTTCCCGTTCCTCCACGGCAAAGTCTCCAAATAACCCCCGCTTCTCTCGAGGATGTCCCTGCCGCCGCGCTTCACGCACATCGACTCCCCCTTCTCCTGGATCATCTCTCGCGATTTCCAACCGGACCGCAGCAAGCCTCCAGAGAATACTTCGAAAACATGGCGTCCATTTTAAAAGAAACGCTTCCAAAAAAAAAAGCTGTTTTCCCTGTACTTAACCGCAGTCTACACAAGGAAACATCAGCTCCACAGCTTCCCCCGGCGCCCTCTGATGACATCACCCGCGCCGCCGCCACTCATCCCAACGTGAGGACCCCGAGGCCGCCCGCACCTCTGCCTGTCGCGTCTTCTGTCTTGTCTTGTCTTGTCCTGATATATCCGTGTCTGTCTCTTCCCCAAGCAATCCATTCCTCTGCTGAACAACTGCACCTAGCCTCTTCCACCCAGCCTCCTCCCCTAAACTCCTTGCTGCCGAGTCTAAGGCCCCAGGCTCATGCCCCTCCCCCCCCCCTTCCCTTCTCTCCTTCGTCTCTACCTCCGGCGTCCAACACGGCTCAAGCTCCGCCAGCTTGGTGCCTTCGGCCCCGGTTTCTTTTCTTTCGGCCCCTGCTGCTGTCTCCACGGCCCGAAGGCCAGTTAGTAAACGACCCCCAGCTCAGCCAGCAGGCAGCCCTTACCCTCCCCCACCCCCTTGGGTCCAAGACGACTCAGCAGCCTCCTCCTCAGTCCTTCATGCAGCCTTCGCCCCTGCTTCAATTCTTTAACAGTCTTCGGCTTCCATATCCCAAGCCACCGAGCTTCAGGCCCCAGATCCGTCAAACCCTTATTACCACAATCTGCTTTCTGCCCTTCTTCCCTCCTTATCTTCCCCCTTCCCCGGTGTCCAACACGGCATCCGTCATCCCATGCCTTCGGCCCTGGATTCCAATCTCCCCTTTACTAAGGACTTTCCTCTCAGAACAGCCGTTCCTCTCCCAGCTCCTCCTAACACACTAAAGTTCAGTCTTCCTCCCATCCCCTTTTTACTCCGGCAGCAAATTCTGAGGTGCGGACGTCAATCTAGCTCACCTTCTCTCGTCCTCTTCTTACAACTCCGATTCTAGATCAGTCATCTGTGGTTCGATTTCCATTACTCTCAAATCTTCTGACCCTCGCTCTGCTTCAGTCCTTCGAATTTCTGACTTCTGCTTGGCTTTCAGCATTTTCCGCGACATCACGTGCTCCGTCTTTCCCCAACGTCGTCAGGAACTCGACGATTACATGCACAGCATCCCCGATCTACCTGTCCTTTTTGAGGGCTCCCTGTTCTACGATTACCATAAGCAGTTCTTGGCCGAGGCCGCTGCCTGCCTATTCCAACGGAACCAGCGCACCTACTGGGGAGCCCTCGACACTGAGCTTTACTGCCGCACTTTCACTGGCGTCCAAGCTCTTTCCTGCGACTTCTGTTCCTCTCGGACACATTCATCAAATCTTTGCCCAGATACCATCCGCAAGCCCAACCATGACTCCGCCCCTTCTCCCCCACAGCATCTATTCTCCCACCAAGTCTTCTTCAAACCTTCCTGGTCCAAAGACGTTCGCGGTTGCCCCATCGTGATGATCAGAGGCCAACAAATTTCCAACATCTTCAATTCCTCTACATGTACCTCTCCCCTTCGTCGCTTCCTTCACATTTGCAGCTTCTGCGGCGAAGCTCATACTCGCTCTGCCTGCCCCCGCCGGCCCTTCCATGCTCGCTCCACCTTCAGTGTTCCCAAAAGACTACTGGCTTTTCCGTCTACCCCAATCGACATCCCCGCTCTTGCTTCCGGCCTGCTCCGTCACCCCGACCCCTCTTCCAGCCACATCTTACTCGACGGCCTTTCCTTCGGATTCTCACCAGGCCCGTGCACACTTCCTTCTTCCTCCGTCTTTTGCAAAAATTTGCAATCTGCCACCGCCGATCCCCAGTCCGTTGATTCCTTGCTAGCATCCAAAGTCGAGAATGGTTTCATGATCGGCCCACTTGACTCTCCCCCATTCCCTGCATACCACATCAATCCCATTGGTATAGCGGTCCATCCGGGCGCCTGGCTCGCTAAGGCCGACATCTCCAGTGCCGTTAAAGTTATGCCTCCCGACCCAGACCTCTGGCATCTCTTCGGAGTTCATTGGCGGAACAAGTTCTTCGCAGTCCGCCTTACCTTCGGACGTAGGAGTAGCCCAAAAATTTTCGGTACCTTAGCCGAAGCTCTCGGCTGGATCCCCTTGAATAACTATAAGCTTCCTTTTCTCGTCCACCTTCTCGACGATTTCCTTACCATAGACTTTCCTCACACCCCACCTGCAAGAGCCTCCTCCACACTTATTTCCGTTTCAGGAAACTAGGGGTACCCCTTGCCAGAGACAAAACAACTGGCCCCTCTCATATAATCCAATTCCTCGGGATCACCCTCAATTCCATCAATTTCTCTGCTTCCCTGCCTCGCGACAAAATCGACAGGATCCAGATGTATATCTCTACCTATTCTTCCGCGAAATTTTGCACAAAGAGGGAACTTCTCTCTCCGCTCGGCCACCTCAATTACGCCATGCGTATAATTCCTCAAGGACGGTCTACCTTCTCGACCTCATCTCTTCCGTGCCCTCTCTTTACCACCACGTAAGCCCTTCAGCCGACTGCAAATCCGAGCTCAGGCTTTGGTAGCTTCTCTTGGCCAACTGGAATGGCATATCTCTCTTCTATGATGACCTCCTCTCTGACATCGAGGATATCCAGCTTTTCACAGACGCAGCCCCCTCAGTCGCTTTCGGAGGCTATTACAAAGGCCAATGGTTTGCGGCCCCTTGGCCTCCTGAATTCTCTCCAATCCCTCTCGCCAACTAGTCATCAGCCTTGTTAGAAACATTTCCAATTGTCGTTGCTGCTTCTCTTTGGGGCCACAATTGGAAACAAAAACCGTCCTCATCCATTCGGCCATCCATGCAGTAGTTCATATAATCAACAAAGGAAGGTCTTCATCCCAATCCATCATGAAATTCCTCTGCCGCCTTAAATGGATTTCTCTCACACATCAATTCATCCGCGTAGCTGCTCACATTCCAGGCCACCTTAATGAGATAGCTGATTCTCTCTCTCGCTTTCAATTCAGGAACTTGGCACCAGATGCAAGACCGAACCCGTGCACAGTACCTCCCTATTCGGAACTCACGTTCCTCTGAATCATCCTTTCCATCACTATCTCCAGCTGACCCAGCAAACTATCCTCTTAGGGATCGCCCCTCAAACTCTCAATTCTTACTCCACTGCCTGGAAGGGCTTCCAATCCTTCCACCTCTCCGCGAACATAAAATTCCCTTCTTTCGACATTCCCACCGTATCATCTTTCGTTTGCTATCGTAGAAACTCATTCAAGGTACGAGCATCCACCACCAAAGTATACCTGTGCGGCATCCACTTCGTCCGTAAACTCCTTTTCGGCACGATCTGTCCATCCCTTATCCACCCTCAAATTACTCTCCTTAAAGGCTTTCAACGGCTTGAAAAACCACTTCCGAACCTACGCGCACCACTTACCTCAGACATCCTTGAATCCTGCATCTACGTTGTCAGGTTAGGTTACCACTCACCCTGGGTCGACCGCCCTCTTGAATCTTTATTCTTGTTAGCCTTCTTTATCTTCCTAAGGTGCTCCGAAATTACCGCTAATTCCACATCCTTTGATCCTTCTTCTCAACCCTGCTTATCTGACATCTCCATCTTATCTTCCGAGACACTGACCTTCTATCTCAAGAAAAGCAAAACCTACCAACTCAGATCCGCCACTCTCATCTATTATTTCAAACTCTGTTCCTACATAAGCCCTTACTAGCCTCTATCCCATTACGTACATCTTCGCACCTCTGCCGGAGCTTCGCCTACTGCCCCTCTGTTCGCAAACGAGAAGGGCCGTATCGTGATACCCTCCTAAACAATTCTCCGGGTCCTCCTTTAGATCAGGGGCCGCATCCTCCGCCGCTTGCCAAGGCATACCCCAGTATCTCATCAAGCAACTCAGCCGTTGATCCTCCAAGGCTTACCATGCATACATTAAAACTAACCCCGGTATCCTCAAGCAGGCACTTTCTCTCCTCGGCTGAATTGGCCCAATAATCTTTTGTTTTTGTTTTTTCTGCACTGGTGACTGGGGGTCCCGCTTGGTTCTTTTGGGGGTCCTATCCTCCCCGTCCAACGGCCGGGAGGTTGGCCCTCAGCCAAGCGGGTTACGCCAAATCTCCACATCACAATAAACGATTCTAATTTCTCCCAAGCTTTCGGCTGCTGTCATTCCTCGTGAAACCAAATAATCTCAATACAACTAACAACAAAAACTGAAAATACCAGGGATGTAAAACACTCAATAAGAATATTAGCCAGCAAAAATTATTTTGAAAAAGCAATGTAAAGAGGAATATAGGTACAACATTAAAAGCACTAGAAAAGCTCTTTGAATGTTAGCACTGAAAATATCAAAATGGGAGATGGAAATTAAACTTTATACTATTAGCAGCAGTAGTTGCTTTTGTCATTTATCAACATCTGCATTTCCTTTGTGTAAATCAAACCTTATGATATCTCCTCGAGGCCAAAACTATTTTTTTTTCTTATCCGGGAATTGTGGAAGAGAAAATATATTCTCAAAGTTTATATTGAGCTGTATTGATGAAAAAACGCCTTTATTTTACAACCAGTAGGTCTCTACAAAAAAGAAGTTCAAAAATTATGTGATAAGGATTTTGCAATAGAATTTGTAGAACTTTTTTTTTCTTTAAGTGGAAAAATCTGAAACAAGGTTTCATTGTCTTTTTACAACACCAGTTGATAAACATGATTTTCTCGAGTCTGCATATTAAAAATTATTTTTGTTTCCATGAAGTACTACATTATCCAGATCTTTAAAGGTAGGCTCTTGTGATAGTTGTACAGCAGAGCTTCTATTCCATTTTAATTCTTTGATCTTGTCAATGAAATACTAATCATAGTGACAAAGACAGCAATTTCCACTGAGAATACACTTAACTTTGATTAAACTTTTATTACTCATTCCCAACAAAGCATGTTGCTTTTTAAATATTCATATAAAGAGAACTCCATCTGCTTCATGTTTACTTTTGAAACTGTGGGATTTCAATAAGCAAATGCATTGTTCTTTTACACAGTTATCAAAACAACAAAAACAGTTTATTTTAAACAGTCTTAATGAGTTTACAGCTCTATGAAAGAGAGACCAACATTTGACAAGATAAATTCAGGTATTTAAGTTTGAGAACATCTTTGAAGTTACAGTACTTATATAACAAGTAAATATAACAAAGTGGTTTTCTGAGTTTCTTTGTCTTCAGGAAATTAAGGTGCACTTATCAACTGAAAGACAGATATGACTGGAATGGTTTCTTAAATCTGAGAATCAAAGTGTCATGGGGGGTCAGGACAAATGATCCTATTCTTACATAAAGATGAAATGCACATTATTTCATCAGCAGAGTGCTTGTCAGTGTTCAGTCATGCCCCTGAGTAAATTACACAAGCTTGTGGCATTACAGACATTTCCAGATGCACACTACTTTCCACTAAGCCTTTGATCTTTACAGAAATAATAAATGCCAGATACTTGTATGGACATGAGTGACAGTTATTAAAAAATCAAATAACTTGTCGCATTGTATTGGTTTTATAAAAGTTGTCACAAAAATAACAATAATTTAAAAACCAAGAACGACTTGAGCTATATCCCCATGAAGCTTGATTATAGACATTCAGATCATGATCTAAAGGTGTTGAAATTGTGTTTTAATTTATTCCTTACCTTCTCAAAAAAAGCAAAAGAGCTTTTATACTGTTTTATTCTGATTCAGTTAAAGTGCCACCCCACAGCAAATGCAGAATTCATAGACTGACCTTCTGCCCATGGAGAAATACTAAAAATAGTTATTAATGTTGTGTGATCACTAATTCAACAATAAAACGTGTATTAGGAATAAGATACAATATATTAATTCCATAATGTAAATATACAAAAGATTTAATATAATTAGGAACATATTCAGGAATGAGGCATTGTACTGTATCTATACTATGAAGAATTTCTTAACCCAAAGAGTAGTGGGAGCAATCTACTGTTGTTGAATTTTGTCTTTGTTGAAAAAATGATGGAGGGATAAATAAACTACTTACTACTAAATGGCTAGATAGGCTAACAGGCCTCATATTTTTTGCTACCGTTCTTATGTTCTAAATTGGAAATACCATTTAATTACATTATATTATAATGAGTAAAGAATTGTACTTGGATACAGACGAGACATTTGGATAATGAGATAATTTACAATTTTGATCTTAAAAGTAAAAAGGAAAACAATTTTTTTAACACTGAAATACTATGATTTTATGTTATTTCATGATTACTGATTATTGATTGATTATTGATCTGCCTTCTGCAAATAGAACTGCCCCCCCTCCTTCTCTCAACTCTCCAGTTCCGCCTCCTCCTCCACAGCTACCCTGCTCTCTAGCAGATTCTCTTTCTTTTCAGATTTCCCAGCAGCTTTCTCAAACTTTCTAACCACTTTCTCGCTCTGTAGCCGATATTAACCCCCATCTGCTCAAGCTTGAAAATTTCCTTTGTTCAACTCCGCCTCCTTCAGCCCCGCCCATCTCCAGTCTTTTTTTTCCCCACCCTCAGTACAGCTAAAGCCTCAGACTCTATGCTGCTCTCAGGCCACCCTCATTTTCGCCACTGTAGTGGTTTGATGGTTTTACTGAGACAATTATTAATTGTAGCAGTAATCACAAGGTGGTTCGTTGTGGCTTTTAGAAAATCAATCGTCAGAACAACTAACAACGCACACACATGGGTTCAATACACGAGATGCATTTATTAACATAAATTGTGCACCAAACATATACTAGTCTGCCTGGATACAAGCGGCAGACCTTACTGTTAGGGTTATCAATATACAAGGTATATAAATGGCCAAGGAGAGCCCCGACCTGAGCTTGCGCTCACTTTTTGACCAAGACACAGATGTGTGCTGATTGGTTGAGAGTTTGGAGGGCATTGGAGACCCACGTGGTGTTACCACGCCCTGCCAGTCCCTGATTGGTTGATCAAGGTGAGATATGAGTCACTTACTCCTGACACTTAGGAATGCAGTCCAGCTGTCCATCTGGCACTCCCTAGACAGATAGGCGCCAATGGATGACCATTGATCATGATAGCCAGGCTTAGCTAAGTGCATCCCCGTTTGGGAGCTGTCCCTTATCAAAAGAAAACATCTTAAATCAGCCTGCATGAATACCTTCTCTGTGGCTGCACCACAGAGATGGAGAGTGAGATGGGGCCTCATTTAGGAAAGCACAGCAACGCTTAATTCTGTCTTATTAACAAGCATTGCCGCTACATATCCCCCCTTTTTGAAGGTCACGAGGTCCTGAGGCATTGTTGCCTTCAAAACAAAACCAGAGTTAAGTGATGTCTGTTGTACCACGGTGGATTTTACCACCCAATATTCACATTACCTCTCGAGAATTCGTACAGGAAATAGTGTTGGAAAGAACATTGCGTATACCTGCTCTCGGTTATAAGGTACATAGAAATGAGGTATCGGGCATCATCATTAGCCCTAGACCTTAAACTTCCGGCAGTTCACTATCAGTATCGGATAGCTCTGCAGCAGGCAGACGTTTGGGAGTGGTTACCTGATTTCGGTGATACACCATTGCTCCCTTTGTCTCATTCAAACTACCCCGCAAGGCTTTGATACAAGAGAACAGCATCCAACACATTCCACCAGCCATGATCCAGCTACCCAGCAGCAGTGTCAAGATGACCACATTTACTGTTCCCAGCTCCCCAGAGGATCCACAACGACTGTGCTTGGGGCCTACCAGTGCAGTTTGTAAGTTTGTGTCTTTGAGAACAAATTCGACTAACTGTACCCCCTCAAGGCTTATTGTCTCTTGGATTCTGTCATCCAAGTCAATGCTGTGTCCTCTGAAAGCGTCCACAATCTCGAGTTCTGTTTCATACAGTTCTGACTCCAGGTGATATAGTGCTAAATCGTTGAGATGCACTATAGCTCCTTCAGGAACTTGTAGAAAAACTGTTTAGTTGGGTAGCTGCACTTCGGTAGCTGTATCATGTCTGTCATAGGTTATTGTAACAGTTAACTGTGGTGTGCTGACCAGCCATTTCTTTCCCACCTGCTCAACCTGGGGTTTGTTAACCTCCCTTCTGCTCGTCACTGTGGCTTTACACTTTTCAGTGGCAGCCCCCTTCCTGATGCCACACAACCTCTGAGTTGTGTCCCTTAGGAATGGCTTACTTAGGCATACCCAGTGGATATCCTTGGTTGATATACACAGTTCCAGGTTTGGAACAAGGTACAAATTCGGATCATCCTCCTGGTAAGTTACGAGCGGTGGGGTGGTTAACTTCACATGCATGTCCCCCATCCAGAAGCCAACGTTCATATAGACTTGAGTCTATAGATATCCTTGCTACTCACGATGGGAAGGTTCAACAGGAAACATATTTCCTTGGCTTCGGGGTTGACATGTATGGGAATGGCACTGCCTAGACTGTATGCGAGATGTCCTTGCAATGGCTGCACCATCTTGGAAGTGGTTGTCCTTAGTACTTCTTCCACTAAGGGAAGTGGAACCAAGTAGGTTGGAATTTGTCCCATGGCTAGGCTAGTTACCGTGGCACTAAGCTCCCTGAGCAGATCCTGCATCAGCATTCTGACCTGTTGCACATCGACAATCCTGCCCACGGTGTGGAGGGTGTTATTTAACACTGCTGCATGAAGGTTTACTGCTACAATTGTGCCCTGTAAGGTTTTCCCTAGGCTTTCCAGCCGCTGCTGGTGTTGATACAGCCTGTCATAAATTTCTGGCATTTCCTTACATAACCCAGACACCTGCCTTCTCAGGGTGGTCAGGGTGATAGTGTTAGCAGCAAACAGACCAGCTGAAAATAGCGAACCCACGGCGGAGGCCGCAGCAATCAGACCCCCCGAAAACCTTTTGGGGCGGCTGAGGCCTGTCATCTCCTCCTGAGTGACTGTTGCCTTCCTCAGCTGGCGGAGCATGTGTATAGTGTCTAGCTAACGGTATCCTTAGCCCACTGCCTACCATGATAGGACACCCTACTGTTCATGTTGATGTGCTTCTGAAACACATCACTTGGGTCCAGCCGTACATACACTCGCTGAGTATATGTTCTGCAATTTGTTAATAACAATCCAGGCGTGTCCTGCAGGACTATGCCGGTAGGAGGACCGGGTTCCACAACTTCAAGGGGCTGTGTCGAGGCGATCCACATTACCGTCAGGACCAGCCGTGGCAGTTTTAGGATTCCCATTCTGGAACACAGATGAGGCACATGGTACAGTTCCACTATAATTTTGAATATATTTTTCTAGCAGGACCTACACTACAGTACCTAACTACCTGCAGCTACAACGGGGCACCCCCCTCTTGATCGGGTTTGGACTTTAACCCTATTCTGTGTCCTCCGGCGCCATTTGAGGTGGGCGATACAACCGGAGGTGGTTGCGATGCACCCACTTGTAGACCAGAGATTGCCTTCCCTTTTCAATCCGAATTCGATAAGCTACCGGTGAAACCTTATCGACAATCTCGTGGGGTCCTGTCCAACTGGGTAAGAACTTCCGGGCCACCCCTGTGGGTTTGGCAGATTGGAAGTACAGGACCTTGTCTCCTACTTGGAGTTCCTGGTTAACTGCCTTTCGGTCATAGTATGTCTTCCTACCCTCTGCACTCCTTCCCAGATTGTTCTGGGCAAAAGCAAAGGTTGCCTGCAGATGTGCTCGCTGGTCTGACACATACTGATGGGCCGTAGCAGCCCCCGTCGTGCTCAGGTCCTCCACCCCATAGAGACAGTGTAGGGGAAGAGTCATCTTCCGACCTGTCATCATCTCAAAAGGTGGGACCCCCGTAGAGCAATGGGGCGTAGCTCAGATGGCCATCAAAACCAGGGGCAACTTAATGTCCCAGTCCCTACTGCTGGTGGAGACAAACTTTATGAGCATACTAACCACCGTTCGGTTTGCCCTTTCTGCCTGGCCTGAGGAATGAGGGTGGTAGGAGATATGCAACTGGGCCTTGACCCCAAGCATATTCCACAGGGTTGCCATTACTGTAGCTGTGAAATGGGTTCCCCGATCCGAGTCCACGGTCAGGGGGAGTCCCCATCAACTAAACACATGGTTCACCAACAGCACTGCAGTTGTCTCTGCCGTGTCGTTGGGTGCTGGGAGGCACTCAATCCTTTTTGTGAATGCACACGTAACAGTGAGGAGATATTTGTTCCCTCTTGATGACCTCACCAGTGGCCCCACTCAATCCATTTGTAGATTGGACCAGGGGAATGTCATGTCCTTTTTCTGGAGTGGTGCACGGTGCAAGGGCCATGATGGTTGGAACTGGCTACACGTCAGACACCCCTTTACATATGCGGAGATGTCTCGCCCCATGTGAGGCCAGAATGCCACCTGCTGGATGGTGTCGTACGTGGCCTTGATTCCCCGGTGACCCCCACAGGGTTCGTCATGAGCGTGTTGGATCATGACCCCCCGATGACAGCGGGAAACTACCCACTTTGGGACACCTTGTGCAACTGGTACACAAACCAACAACCCCTTTATAATTTTTAGGTTGTCTTTCACCTCTGCCAGCTCCTTCAGCTCCGGAGACTGGCTCAGCACCTGCTCCGAAAGAGGTTGGCGCACTGGGTCAGCGATATGCTGATACATTTGCCCAATTGCTTGGTCCTGTTTCTGCATTTCCGCAAGATCGGTGTTAAAACCCTGTGACCCAAGCACTACAGATTGAGGGTCAGCTCCGACATCCTGTCTAGCCCTGCGTTGGGTGACCACCTTGACCTCAGCCATGGTTTCTAGGGGTAGCCATTCCTGCTGGAACTGCCAGGGTTCACCCTCCAAGGCGCCAGATTTGGCCAGCCGGTCGTCCTCATCATTCCCGTCTTTGTCGGGTCCCTTCACCTGGGAGTGTCCCTTCACCTTCCTCCAGTAAACCATCATTCCAGCCTCGGTCGTGAGCTTGTCACTGGCCAGGAACAACTCTTTGTTCTTTACCTCCTTGCCCCAGGCATCTTTCATGCCGTTACCCTTCCAATACGGAAGATGGGACATGAAGCTGTGTCGGGCGTAGTTCGAGTCACTACAGATAACAAACTGTTTAAGGCCATGTGTCAGGGCCTGCTGGAGGGTGATCAGCACCCCAGCTACTTCTGCATACTGACTAGTCTTTGGTCCTAGCTTATAGCAGGTCGGCCCACAGGGAGTATTGTCTTGCCAGACTACTCCTGCCCCTGCTAGCACCTGCTGTTCGTGGCGAAAAGAGCAACCGTCAACATAGGCCATGGGTAAGCCCTGGCCCACGTTCTCATCGTAGTACCGATGATTGTTCGGTAGCTCAGCAGTGGGAATAGTTTCTGGAGCTTCCATGTCAGTGTCACAGCCGTGACACACTTGGCCCAAAGCCAGGCCCTGTCCCAGGTACATTTTCTTGCTCTGTGCATAATGTACCTCTATCTCGTAGCCTTGTAGGGCCATCATCCATGCCACAATCCTGCTATTTGACACCCTGCCCGCTTTCAGTTTCTGGCTATGCAGGAATGTCACAGGTTGGTGGCAGGTTTCGATGATGATCTTTTGTCCCCCAACATAACTATGGAAGTGTTCTACCGACCAGACCGTAGACAACAGGGCCTTCTCGCAGTCCAAGAACTTTTGCTCCACTGGGCTCAGGGCTCGACTGGCATATGCCACCACCCTTCGCTCTTGGTCATATTGCTGACTCAGAGCAGCCCCAAGGCAGTGCTCTGAGAACCCTGCTTCAAGGTAGAAGACCTTATTTTTGTCAGGGTAGGCCAAGCACGGCGCACTACCGAGTCTGCGCTTCAGCTCCATTACAGCCTGTTCTTGGGAAGACCCCCACTCAAAGGGCACGTCTTTCTGCAACAGATTGTGGAGGGGCCTTGCTATTTCAGCGTAATCCTCAATGAACTGCCGGGAATAATTACATACTCCCAGAAAGCTGTGCAGTTCAGACAGGTTAGTGGGCGACTTCATATTCTGGATAGCTTGGACTCTGCTGGACTGTGGCTGTATGCCTTGGGCTCCAACCAATAGTCCCACGTACTCCACTTGGGTCCTACACCACTGTCCCTTAGCCAGGGACAGTTTGGCCCCTGCACGGGAGAGCTGGGTCAACACATGCCTGATCTCTGCCATGTGTTCTTCCCAGGTCTGACTCCCCATCAGAATATCGTCCACATAGACAAGGTTGCCCCTGGCAGATGCATCACTCATGGCTTTGTGCAGAAATATGTTGAACTCCGCTGGGGAGTTGGAGTACCCAAAGGGGCATCGATTCAAGGTGAACTGCCTGTTTCCAAAGGAAAAGGCCAGTTTGTACTGGTCTGTCGGTTCTACCTTAAGGGTCCAGAACCCATTGGCCACATCCACTGTGGTGAAATATTTCGCTGTTGTCACCTTGGCTAACTCCTGATCTAGATAGATCATTGGCCATCGTGACAAAGGAACCTGTTTATTCAGCTGCCGGTAGTCAATGGTCAGACGCCACTTACCATTGGGTTTCAGCACCGGCCACAGTGGGGAGTTATAAGTGGAGTTACACTTAGTAGAGCATCCAACGTCTGCTTTATGGACTCGTATGCCGTGAGGGGAATGCGATACTGCCTGACATAGGTTGGGCGGGCGCCAGGGGCCATGGGAATGCACACTGTGTGCAAATCCGTCACCCCGCAGTCATAGGCATCCTGTGCAAACACTTCCTGGAAATCCTGGAAGATCTGACGCAGTTCCAGGAAGTGTTTGCACAGGATGCCTATGACTGCGGGGTGACGGATTTGCACACAGTGTGCATTCCCACGGCCCCTGGCGCCCGCCCAACCTATGTCAGGCAGTATCGCATTCCCCTCACGGCATACGAGTCCATAAAGCAGGGAGACGGCCGTGATTAGGACCAGGGGGTCTATGCCTGAATTGAATCGCCCTTGCGTCTCTCGCAGGACTCGGCGATCTCCCCCAATGCCGATCCGACCACAGACCCTGGCCAGGAGAAACCTCCTCCCGGCGCGCTGGGTGAGCGCTCCGGGCTGCTAGGTGGGCTGGCATGCAGGTGGGATCTAGCCTGTTTTGCTTCCAGTATGGCAGCATCTAACTCCTTTTGCCGTTCCTGGCTGAGCTCATTTAAACTCTCAATTTCTTTCTCTTTTTCTTTCAAGCTCGCTTCCAGGTCTCTCCTAGCTACCTCAGCCGCAGTTTCTCTAGCAGACAGGTCATCTAATTTACCTAAAACTTCCCTGAGTCGGTCTTCACTTTCCTCATGTTTCACTCTCTTTTCTCTGATTATATCCAACAACTCAACTCGCTCCGCCTTATATCTTTCTAGCTTTCCCTGAAGCTTTTGAAACTTTGTGAGCTCGGACAAAGACAGTTCCAGCTGTTTAGCTAGATTTAAGGCGAAACTAGATAGGATCTGAACTGCGTTCACAGACCCTCCTGTGTTAAGTTGGTTCGCCACCTTAGCTACCAAATCTAATTGACCAAGACACAGATGTGTGCTGATTGGTTGAGAGTTTGGTGGGCATTGGAGACCCGTGTGGTGTTACCATGCCCTGCCAGTCCCTGATTGGTTGATCAAGGTGAGATATGAGTCACTTACTCCTGACACTTAGGAATGCAGTCCAGATGTCCATCTGGCACTCCCTAGACAGATAGGTGCCAATGGATGACCATTGATCATGATAGCCAGGCTTAGCTAAGTGCATCCCCGTTTGGGAGCTGTCCCATATCAAAAGAAAACATCTTAAATCAGCCTGCATGAATACCTTCTCTGTGGCTGCACCACAGAGATGGAGAGTGAGATGGGGCCTCATTTAGGAAAGCACAGCAACGCTTAATTCTGTCTTATTAACAAGCATTGCCGCTACACCACCATATCCTTGAAGGTAATGATGTCAATTCCGTTTTTCTCATATTAGATGGCGCTGATTGCAATTACTAAGTAGTGGAATCTGGAGATCTCCAGCTGCTCTAAATCGTGGGATTCATGTCTTAAGTTTCACTCTCAGCGACTGTATTCTGAATTTCTCTATTTTCAGGGATGCCATCTGTTCTTTTCACCCTCCACGGTGCAAGGAACGAACTACTACTGCTTATCTTTTAAGGTGGTTCCTTATTTTTTCCAATTAGATTTGCTCCTTCTGAACATATTAAGAATATATTCTTTGTGAAAAGTAATAGTCTTTTAACCTTTTCTGTGAATTCACTCATTATCGGCTTAAACAAACGCATACTTTTAGAATTTGATTAACAGGGAATATAATATGGAATCGCGTATCTAAACAAATTAATAACGATATAATTATATATAATTATATAAATAATAATATATACATATAATAATTATATAATTATATTCATGTACTGTCTGGCAGAATAAACTGAAGAGTTAGTTAATGCGACACGGAATTATTAAGAATTATCACCTCTTTTTACATTTGAGAACAAATGAGAACATTCCACTCAGTGGGCGATGCATTGTTATCTCAATCACCTGCTGATTCGTTTTACACCGCGGGAAGACAGGAGAATGTGATTGTACTATATCTGTACGGAATGTGTGTTGTGTTTACAAAATTAAAGTGTTTAAAGTGTATAATTAAAAAGTAAAAAAAAAACTTAAAGCTTACACAAAGATTCTAAGATGATCACGAGGAAGTGTATTTTATGTCTAATGGTCTAACCCCATTTTGATTAAAATCGCAAACACGTGTTTAATTAAATGCCTTTTTTGATTCACAGTCTGACAATCCAAACTGGGGTGAAGTTAGCTTGAAGTTCAAAACCGATTTTGACACACCTGTAGCATTTTCACGAAACCTCTTTGAGTTGTGAGAACACTTCATTTGTGTATAAAGTACATTGTGAATGTTTTCACAGCCTTCACTTTGTCGTTTTTATGCCATTTTTGTGACCACGCACAAATATTCTTATATCCATATCTTTGCAAGGGAATCAGTGAGAATTTTAGTACTAATGAAATGACCACGGGCACTTTCCACCCCCTCTACATTCTCAGAGTAGAATAGGCTAACCTTCTAATGAAAGACAGTCCAGCCTCCACCCCACGGACAGGAAAAGTGCCCGCAGACACTTAAACTTAATATGGTCAGAAGGAGCACATAAAAACGTTTCCGAAATAACCACATGTAAGACCTTGATGCTTAAAATGTTTAGGGAGAAATTGAATACTGGTGTGTATATTTTCTTTAAACTACCAATACTAGCAATATACAGTTTACATAATATGTTTATGTTCCTAAATTAATATCGTTTATGACCTTCAGATGCTCCTCTTCTTTTTATGCTCAGCTACTAAAATTTCCCTTTAGTGGTAAAATTCCATATAAATATTCAACACTAAGCGGATTAAAATGTGCACATTAAAGAGATTAAATGATTAAATCTTTTCACTACCGACCAATGCACCACGAGTGCCCTTGTCGGTCATTTTGGCTAGCCAATCACATACCGCGGTACGGCGCGGTGGCTCACGCGTAGTTGCATGCGGTACGGGTTTGTACCGTGAACTTTGAATGGCTGCGTCTGTATAATCGTCAGCCCTTCTAGAGCTCCACCCTACTGTTGCTGCCATCCATGTCTATGACACCTCAGGACCAGTGATCAATCTTCTTTCTGATATCAAATCCACTACTTCCATTACCAATAAAGGAAGACCCTCTTCCCCTAATTTCAAGTTTAATTCGCCATCTCACCTGGATTTCCTTCAGCTCTAGCAATGATCACCTCCCTGGCCTTTCCAATGCTACAACCAATGCTTTTTACCATTCGCAGTTACCCAAATTCCTCATCCTCAGTTTCTAGTCTCACATTCTTTTGTTGTCTAAAATCAAATCTCCACCCATCTTCAATGGACATGTTACTACATGCTTTAGCCCCATCTGCCCACACAGCCTACTCTTCTGCCAGGACTGCATGATCTACCTTTCTGCCATTCCCCCGGCTGCCTTCATTTCCATTTCAACCTCGCTCTTCTCACTGTTTTCCAAGGGCAATATGATCTTAACTCTGGGATTCAGTTCTACCTGATGTTTCAGTGTCTTTAATGTCCTCACTGCTTTCTATTCCAGCACCCCAGCACTCCATCTTGCACTTTTGTAGAATCCAGAGATTCCACCTCTAAGAGTTCCTTCCAGGGAGCCTCCTCCAACATCCTCTGCTGCTTTCCCCGAGTCAAGGCCATTTTACCCCTTCAAGGATGCTTTTATGGATGCAATGTGTTTGACTGCTGCAGATTCTAAGAGCTGCAATTCACCAGTTTGCCTGTTTTCCTTTTTTCAGAATTGAATGACCTGACTTGTACCCCAGTCTCTCACTTTTTCTATACTCTTCTAGCCTGATTTACTTTGTTGTGGATACTTCAGTACCCAGATAGATGTTTTCTCCTCAGCTGTGAGTTTCAACCCTCAGTTTGCTCTCCTTGTTTCTTCAGAATTGGAACTGCCATCTCCACTGCCCAAACTATACCGGATATTTAAACAAAGGGCCAGTCACCCTCCTCTGCACTGCACCTAACATCAACACCACTCTCTTAGGCATTTCAGGTACTCATTATCTATTGCTAGTATGCCCAGAGTGGGGGTGTCTGTTTTGCCAGGGCCACCAGAGGTTTTCCCCTAAATTTGTACAAAGGGTATTTTTCCTCTCCACTCTGCAGTCAGGCTCGCACATAGCCTCTTCACCTCCCTCTCCTGTTCTTTTCTTTTTTTTTTAAATTATGCATTGGCACACACTTAGGTTGTCCTCATGGGTGTTGGGAGGGAAAGGGTTGGTCCAGGGTCCATCTTTGGGGGGTAAGTGAAGCTCACTTCCCTGGCCTCAGGATGGCAGCACCACCTTGACCCTTTCTGGGGAGGTTCTCAAGCGTGAGGCAGTGCCTCAAAGCGACTCTCAGCGATGGACTGGCACCCCATCCAGACCTGCCTTGCGCTCGTTGCTTGCCGGGTAGGCTCCGACTTCCCATGACACCATATGGTATAAAGTGGTTTGGCAAATGACATGAAATGACATTTTCTTGTTATCCATCAGGCCTCTATCCATCCATTTTCTAACCTCTTTATCCCGGGTTGTGGAATAAAAGAAGCCTATTGTGAGTATGAACTTTGGAGTAAACCAGAGCCAACCCACATGAATATCTGAAAAACATACAAATTCCACACAGATAGTACCCAATGTCTGGAATTGAATTAGTGTTTTTCTTGTTATCAAACACATTAAATAACCTGAAAGTTGAAGTTTATTTTTTTCATTCAGATAATTTCAGTACTGATAAGCATTGGCAACATTACTCTTATTGCATAGCAATT
Organism: Atractosteus spatula; assembly: GCF_055471065.1. Lineage (NCBI taxonomy): Eukaryota > Metazoa > Chordata > Actinopteri > Semionotiformes > Lepisosteidae > Atractosteus > Atractosteus spatula. The sequence goes on from NC_142706.1 coordinate 42,558,215, forward strand.
ATGTTATTATTATTATTTTATATTATTATAATTATTATATTACCATATAAGTATTATTGTTGTTATTGTTGACAATTTGTAGCATTATCAGACTGTTTGACATACATTTTAATGCTTAAACATTAATTTTTCTTTCAGAAAAAATATTCTATAAATAAGTTGCAGTGGACCTGTTTGTGCTAGAACATAAGTAGTAAAAAAATATCCTATCTGTGCATGGAAAAGTGAGAATGAACCATTTAGTATGGTATAGTATAGTTTAAAACTGACAGTTTTGAGCAGGCATTTAACTAACAGTAATCAAGACTAAAAACTGCCTGAAACAGACTATTGCAAGGAAAAAATGTACATGTCATGTCATAAGAAAATATAGGTCTAAAATGACATAGTTGGTAGCATGTTTTGTTTTATTCTCCATTTTACTGAAAGAATCCTCCATTTTACTGAAAGCCTCAGTCTTAAGTAATTGATGTTCTATTGTTTTTCTAGCAGGCTTTCTTACAGCACATTATGTTTACTTTGAAATACTGAAAGCTTCAATTTTGGTGAAACTATATAGCCCATGCATTATGTTTTAAGAAGCTATATGCAATTAGGCAAATTAAACTCATTTAATAACTAAAAGAAGATATTAATGTATACATTAGTTTTACTTATGCTGTTAGTAAGTCAATTTAATAAGGCTGTATGTACAGTATGTATATTACACATTTGGTATTGTACAGCTCCTTGAGTTTCTGGAAATGCATTTTTAAAAATAATTTTATATTTTGTTTCTTGTGTATAGGACCTTTCATGGTACAATGTCCAAAGGTGTTTCATAATAAAACAAATACATAAATAAAAACAGTAATAGAATTAAAATATACAATACACTGGTTCCTCATTTTACATTCTTGAAGGAGCAGAAAGCTTGCAGCCTTATTTTGGCAACTACAATAATATCAGAATGTAAACAGTGTAAACAATATGTACTGTAGGAGTACAAGGAGTTGACATTTCACTGTTGTAGTCAGTAGCCAAGTCCTAAAAGGTTTTCTGTCTGGTAGATGGCACTGGTATACATTGGCTTATGATTCTCCACTGTGTGATACTGTTAGGTTTAAGTAAGCATTACTTTTTCCTGTTTCATGATGTTTGGTCTTTAAATCAGTTGTACTTCATATTGGTACTTGTGGCAAAATGTGTTTTCTTTATAATAATTATCTCCCTTTATAATATTTTTATCTTAATTATCTACCTTTTGCAAACTTTGAGGTTGTTGAGATCCTGGCTCTCTTGAATCTTTCTCTTTGTTTTCTCACTATTACTACTCTGGCCTATTTCCCCAATTTTGTCACACTCTGTTCTAAGATGTATTGAACCCTAAATAAATGGTCCTGACTAGGTGAGATCACTACCAATGTCTGTGCTTGTGTACTGTGTGCTAATCTCCTTGACAAGCTGCACCACTATTTTAGGATCCTGATGCTGCTACAGACAGGAACAGAGTGCAATGGCTGGAAACACTGCCATGCAATCCTGTTTTTCCTTCTGTATATTATTATCTGGTAGTTTGACCTTGTATATCATACAGGTGCCTGTTGCAGATGGTCATGTAGGCTGAAATATATAACACAAGTGCATTGGGACACTCAACAGAGGGTTTTTTCATGTTTTTAAATGTTAATAATTCAGCATTATGTGACTGAAAGGGATGTATTATAATTCTCTGTGTCTGAAAAAGGATTATTTTTTTTCTCATATTTACTGATGCATAAGATACTCTGTACATAGCTGTCAAATCTGCTTGGAAATCATTAATGAGACATGTATTGTATGTTTGATAACTGCATTCAGGTTGGTAACTAAACAGTATTAAGCTACATTAAGCAAGATTAAGGTTTGCAATCAAGTATTGGTTACCAGGGTACCCAGAGCAAATGTTATTAAACCCTGATTACCAATCCAGACCAAGATGTAGTAATGGGAATCAGCCAAATGTTTTTTAAACCGTCAGTGTAATTCCCGATGATAGCCTGTTGAGCTCTGGATAATCCCATACATTGTAGTTAAGCAAAATTTGTTCCAGATTTCACAGAAATTGAACAGTCCCGAGTTGCATCAAATGTTTTATGGTTACCATAGAAACATTAAATAACACTACTTAAATCTCAGTTTTCTAATTGGTTTATACATTCCAACGTGTTAATCAACTTTCTAAATTATGAAGCACAATTATTACTGAATTTAAAACATGGACATCTGTTTTAAAGCATGTATCCTTAGCAAGGCAAATAAAAAAAAAACAGGATTATTGTGCAGCACTTTCCCTTGTGGTGTATTTCTGGACAATGAAGAGATTTTACTATTGAAGAGCAGATGTAATGCATATTAAATAGTTTGTCCCTGCTCCAGACTTCAAAAGGTGATGGGATTATTTGAAAGTGTACCAATCTCCCTACAAAAGAATGTTAAATGCTATCTGCTAAACTAATAACATTATTTCCCTCCTGGTGGCCACTGATTTGCTGCTTTCCTCCACAGCAATTTTGATTATTCTAAAGGCATAATGTGGCTTCTCCAACATGGCCTACTTAGTGAGGCCTTCTTTTGTCCATTTTGTCCATCTTCAATAAGACAAAAATTTGTTAAGCAAACCTGACTTTCTTCTATTAGATAGCCCTGAAGATTTCATTTTTGCCATTTCATTTCAGAAGACAGATCAGTCTATTGATCTGTTCTTTCTCTCACACACTCCATCATTCCCCACCACCACCAATAAAGTCAGCTGAAGCTGACTACAAAATAGTATCAGGTTGAAAGGAAATTCTGGCAATTTCAAGAGAAAATAGAAAAGGCTGATTCTGAAGCAATACTTGTCTGCTTTTTCTATTCACTATTTCCAGCTGCCATTGTCACATCAATGTTCTATAAAATCATTTTACTGGTTGTTTTCCCAAACAGAGGAATGCTGATTTCTGGATGCCAGATGGCACTGATGTTGGAACCTGATGATAATCCTGTTGCATCATTTTTATAGTGTCCAGTGCCAAGTAGTGGATCTGGGTAAAGATTCCAAAAGAAAGGACCCTCAATTAAAGGCATCCTGGATTGATTTCATTTATAAGGAAGGAAATGTTTTTTTTTTAATTCATATGCAAACCACACTTTTTTGTTACAGAGAAAACCTTTAAAATGTCTTAAAATATTTATTACTTTTAGAATTAGAGCTTCCTACACAATTCTATAAACTGCAGAAAGTTGAGAATTGGAAAAAGCTGTCTACAACTATTGTATACTATACTATACATTGATGACTGTGTTAGTTCACCCACTTGCTGCAGAAGTCAGCTACAGGAAATCAGTTCATTAACTTTCATCAGTTTCTCAGATTCACTGTTGATGTACCTTCCTCCACATTGCCTTTCTAGTACATTACTTGTGTATTAATATAGTGTACATTAATCTTTCCATTAACTACCATGGACTAAAAATGTGTGTACTACAAATCCACCGATTCATACATATTTTTCCATCCAATACATAATAGAAGCTATCTACATTTCTTCAAGTTCCCTAGACTTCATCATACACACACCCCTCATCTCATTCTTTAACATTTTCTTTTAAGCTAAGATAAGATAAAACTTTATTGATCCCGAAGGGAAATTTTTAAGTTGCAATTTGATGCATTTACACCCAAGGAAGACTCAATAGACAAAATATTACGTATTTCATCCTCTTTTTCTTTCAGTGTGGAAATAACCTCTACTTGTTCCTATTGCAAGCCTGTGCCCTGTTGCATGTCCTCTTCAAATATTATAATTGTACCTCTATTGCAGAGTCCACAAGTACTGGCTTGATATCAGCCCTGAAGCAGCATTATTTGCCCATAAGAACTATATATATTTACCTGCAGTGACCTGATATATTAGTCATTAGACCTTCCCCCATGGAGTTCAAATGATCATTCTTCACGTAAGCTCTTAAAAAACGCATGCTTAAGTTTCATTGTCTTACAGAATTAATATAAAACATTTCAAACCCATTTTAAAACTTACAAATGTAAAATCATTTTCTAACTTGTAACTGGTAACCTGGGAAACCACGGTACAAAATATTTTACAAGTGTTTAACACCATGTTCTACTGTATTTCTGTTTTTTCATTATGTTGAGATATGTCAATCCATAACAAAACTTTCAGATCAAATCAGCCACGTCCAAACCAGATGATGGTTGAAAGAATATTGAAGAGGCCTCTATTTACTATTGTTTGCTTTTCATTTAACAGCATGAAAAAGTGAGACCATTACTCTATATTGCACAAATGTATTGAAATATATACAGCATGTGCCACTGTATTAGTATAATGCATTTGGAAATGTTAGGCAAATGTACTTTGCTGATCTATGACTTGCAAGAAAACAAAAATAAGAAGACTGATTATGAAAAGATTAACTGTGTGGATTTCAAGGTCCAAATCTATACCAAAGACGTTTTGAGAGAATCTGAAACTAGGTTAAAATGTACTTGTAATTCTTGTAATTGGAGGTCTTGACAGATTATTTTAACGTCAAATGATAAATTCCACTCCAGTGATTACTTCTTCCAATCAGCCATTTCCAAGGCAAAATAGAACTGCAGTGTGAATCACCTGTGAGAAATAGAGACACCAAATGAAAAATGTATACAATTATGTCTATGATCATCTAGACAGTGATTAATAAGTGTCTGATGACTATTCAATTGTGAGGTGTGCAATTTGAACACTTTTAGGGTTCTCTCTTCAGGTTTCTTAATCTAATTTCTATACTATGATCAATCCCTGATTTATATTCTTGTTGCAATTTGCATGCGAGACCCACTATTTCTCTTATTGCTACCCCGGCAGTACATCACTATCTATCATTTGCACTAGTGAAACCCAGATGGTTTATCTTTAATTAGCGATAACACCCCCAGGAGGAGTAAGGATTGAGTAATTCATTATGTACAGTATTAATATGGTTGGGTATAATTTTGCAATAAATTGCTTGTGTTACCATAACAATGCTTTGATTGGTTTTATAGCCTTAGAATACATGTTGTTTGACACATTATATTTGTAACTGTACTTGTCACATAATGTAAACAAAAATAATCTAAATAATACTGCCAACATCCTTTTTGTTATATCCCTACAATAAGATTTTTATTCACATACACAGTAGTTTAGCCCTGCTATCTGTTAAGCAATTTGAGTTGAGTGTCCAAAAAAGCACTCTATAAGTGTAAGAAATTATTATTATTAATTTAGGAAGAGCAGTCATCCTAGTACATACAGTATGTCTGTGGTACTCCACTAATTATATTCAGTAAACTGTAACAAAGTTTTTTTTTATTTATTGACCAGTTCACAATCCAAACATGCATATTTCACAGAATTTCTATTTCCTGTAATTTTAAAATTAATATTTTCTTATTTTCATAAAACCTACATACATAATTTCATATGCTCTGTGTGTATCCATTATTAATAATGTGACAAAAGCGGGAGCAGGGCTGCATTTTGGGGACTAGGTTTACTTCAGTTATGCATAAAATGGCCATTGTTTTTGTCAAGGTTTATTGTGTTTTTTTTCCTCTTTCGTGTCTGCCTCACACTTTTTTTTTTCTGGTCTTCCTACCTTTCTCGTCCAGTACAGCAGAGGACATTCTTCACAAATTGAATAGCACACTGCTTCCCTAGACACTCATCAATTACCAAAAAGTCAGAAGCAAAACTTGTGTGGGGGTGCCGAGCTGGCTGTGACCTGAATTGGAACTGACCTCCATGATCAACCAGACATTCCTGTCCCTCAAATCCTGGAGTTTTAATCAAGAAGAGTATATTGTAGTGAGAGTAACATAATAGGTATTTTCTTATTTTCGTAATGTTGTGTATTCCTAGATAGCATAATATGTGTGTTAATTTTATTTGATGAGTTGATGAGTTTTACAATTTCTTTTACGTTTTATATTTTCATTTTGTATCTTTGAAAACATTGCTTAATTTCTGTGTGTTCAAATTAAATCAGCAGATATTTTCTGTGACATCACACCAAATGAGTTCTACTGACCAGCCAAAGCTTCTTTTAATCTCCTACACTAAGAAGGATCACATCATGTATTAGTACACAAACTGCAAAGATCCCCTTTTATTGACTTTAGAGGGTTCATCTCAGAGCTATAATCATGGCCACATACACGTGGCTTCATACTTTAAGTCTAACACTCTGACCTTATTTGAAATAGGTGGTGGAATATGAAAAATCCACTTTATTCAACAATTTCTTCACATTATTTCCTGACCATGAAAGTTGCAGACCTGTATACAAAATATTTTATGTTGATGTTAAAGATTTAGGTAATATCTAAAGGGCAATTTTTTTTCAATCTAAAATCTTAATGATTTAAATGTTGCTGTTTTTTTTTCTAGTTATAGTACATGTTGTCTACATCTTAGGGTATGTTTGACAAAAAGCAGTAAAAAGCATGGAATCAACTTAACTTTTCTCTACTACTTTAGATAATAAATTAGAATCTGATTGATTATAATTCATCACACCTAGGCATTTTAAATTAATTGCTTTTGATTATAGCAAAATTAAAAATAAAACTTGTCATGGTAAAAAATCAACATATGCCATAAATTTGTGGCATATTTTCTAGTTTCTTATACTAGTTTCAGTTTTTTATTGAAAAAAATGTACATAATTAAATCTTAAGGCCATCTTCATTTCTACAGCCTTACCATGAGCACCATAATTCTAGCTTTCTTACTCTACAAAAATCCAAGATTTCTCTTATACAGAACTACATCTGTAGAGCTCATTGCCCAAATTATTCATCAACTGTAGAATGTTTTATAATTCATTCAAATGTATATATTTTCCACTTAGCTTTTAATATGGAGTTTATTTTTACTCTTCCTTTTTGTGTCAATTCTACTGTTTTTTGTTTTGTTTTGCTGCTGTGTCTTTTATCTACGTTGACTAATATTGCAATGAATGCTCCCGTTTCAGTAGAGGTGCCATTAGGAGAGACAGGCGGGAGACAGTTTATGGCCCTTTTCATTACAGCCAGGGCTAGTCACAGAACAGGTTTTACATCTATTATTATGTAACCTTATTTTCATAACCTCAATTTTGTGATTTTTGTGTTTTTGTGATTCTTCTGATTTCTGTGATTCTTGTGGTTTTTGTGAGCTCGCAGAAAAGACATTTCATTGCCAGCAACTACTGCTGCACGCTGTATTGTTGTGCATTTGATAAATAAACTTTGATTTGATTTTATTTTGATTTGAGGTAAAACTAGCAGACATCCTTTGGAGACAGAGGCAGAAAAGGGAGAGTGGAGATCGCTCACCAGTTTTATAGAGGCAAACAGCAGGAAACGGTTAACCTGGGGTATGATACAATATATATATTTTTTTTAATTCCTATTTTTCTTCAACTTGTTATGGATATGGCTAGTGTGACAGTGCTGTTGACTGAACTCTTGGTTGTTCATTTTTAATAAGAATTCTCATGTTACTATCACTTTTCAAAAGTTATATTTTTTGCTTATGAGTTTAGCTACTGTATATAAATTCATTTTACAAACCTTTTATGAGATATAAATAGGGAAACTCTTAAATTTCACTAGTTTTTGTTCATTTACAATTTTACTGAAAAGATTACATATAGATCAAATTTTGAGAGAACAAACCAAATGTTTGCATAGTGACTTGTTCTATTCAAATTTTGTCTGCATACACTTTCCCCTTAAACCTCTCGTGTGAGGTCCACTTTTTTGTATATGATGTGTTTTTAAAAATGTAAATTAGTACCTATTATCATCTAACGAGAGATTAGCAGGCTCAGTTAGGGTCTAAACTGAAATAAGCATATTCTGACAAGTGAAGAATTGCAAATTAGTGTTACATTCTCCCACAATAATACAGAAATGAGCAAAATATCTGTATAAATATTTTATAAAAGGAAATATGCTAGCTATTAACAAACTTTCATTCACTTTTGTTACAGAAAGATGATAATTTCAAAGGTAAAAAAGATGGCAATCAGGCATGATACATAGTTACAAAATGAAGACTTACTGTACCTTTGTAATTACAATAGGAAGGAAGGTAAACCTCCTTAAAAACAAAATAGGGTAACATATTACGATATATACATACAGATACTTTAATTGAAAGGGACACAAATGAGCACAAGGAATAAAAAAATAATCAACAATCAGTGCTGCACCACTTACTGCAGTATAGGTTTCATGTAATTAAAAGCATATGGAAAGAATAATCATATGCTGATTGAAGTTTCCTAAATACATTTTTTCTTTGTCTTTTAGTAATCCATGAAAAGTAGATTTATGTATTTAAAAACTGTCATCCTTTATTTCTTTGTTCACTGCCTGAAGTTACATTTTACTTTTTCTGACTACTGTACTTCATACTGTATCTCTGGAACATTCTTATCAAATAACATTACATAGAAAACAGAAATGCCCTTACCACGTCATAACCAATTCCATACGAAAAAGGATCACTAGAAATGGTGATAGATACCAGATATAATACCACTTCATAAAAACATTTATTTTTAAAATGTAATTAAAAAATGAATGAAAAAACAGATTCGGAGTAAAAAGAATAGGTCTGTGAAGAAGAATAATTGAGAGAAAAATAATGGGATTGTTTAAATGGTAAAAAAAAAAGTAAAATAGAGTTTTTGAACCTGTGAACAAAAAGTAGGCAGATGAAAATTAGTTTCTGAATTCATGGAAGTAAAGTGTAGCGTAAGGTAAATGCATACAAAGATACTTTTTTTCCATGAAATGAAGAGGACTGAGAGTGCATAATTACCCCAGTGTATGACGCCACTCTATCATGGAGTTATACCTCAGCAATAATTAAATAAATTAATGCCCGCACCAACTTATGAACTGGCTGGGATAGGGGGCTTAGGGCAAATGACTGAACTCAGAAGCACAAGCAGCAATATCCAAAGTGGGGACTTGAAGGCACGGTCTTAGAGTCAGAAGTCCAAAGCCATGTCAATTCTCTGTACTGCCCCAGTAAAGTGTACTGATATTTCCTGGTTTCTAGAACATCTTTATCTGTTGTACTAGTTGTGAGTGGGAGGGTGGATAGTGCATTTCCAGGTAAACATAATAAGGCTTTGATCTCATAAAGAAGCAAGTGCACCTGATCAAAATGGGTAGTCCTAATGGGATTACCATGAATATACCAAACAGGGGCTTTGTACTTTACAAAGTTTTTTAAAAAAACTAAGTCTGCAAAGTATCCCACTCTGGTCAAGATCAACACAGATCGCTTCAGACACACATATAACAAAGAGGTTTGTTTTTTGAAAAAAACAACAACAATCATTTCAAATCTTTTTGATAAAGACCTTATAATTTAAGTTGTTGTTTACATTTTACAGTAACATTTTTTACATCTTATTATTTTCTGATGGGAAAGTTGTGTTTACCAATTTAATAAATTGGATTAATTTTATCAGTATATAAAGCATGAATGGCATAATTGGTAAAACAAGGTTCCCACATCTGATGTTATTTTAGGTGGCTGTTTATGCTTCCTGTAACTGACTTTGTTATGGTGTAATTTCCCTTATGTGTCTCCCTTAAGTTTAGTCTTCCCTAAATATTCTATGAGCTACATATAGTGCGAACTATTACAGCTAAAGCTAGTCATAAGTTCCTCAGAATATTTAGCAGATTTGAGTTGACAAACTATTCTGGCACAGTCTGGTACATTGTAAAAAAAGTGTTTCCTGTGTATAAGCAAGCTTGAAATAAGACAATGTGTGAATGTGCTTTAAAAAGCTTCCTCAAAAATACAATTATTAAAAAAAGATTATTCTTAAACCGCTTAATGGCTATTATTTTAATGTAATCAATAGCTGTTATTTTAGTATTTTAGTAATAGAAAAGATTTAATGACCACTGCTGTTTTGTTCATTATGAGATATGTACGTACAGTATGTATAATGTATAGATTTTTAAAATCAACTTTTATTTCCTCTAATGCAGCTGTCTACACTTAAGCTTTTCTTTTCTGTAGTTAAGATGTGCTTTTTGTTAAATTAATGCATTTCCTGCTACTAAATATAATTGAGTCATCTTTGTAATCAACCATTCATCACCGTTGCTATAAAAATCAAAGTACAAACTAAAGTATGCATTTTAAAAAGAGACTGGTATTTATTTCACATCACAAAAAAAGTTTGAGATACTTCTTTTCTTTGATAGCTATTGAATCTTATCCATCTGTGCCTCTTCTTCTTCCTTAATCAAACATTTGATGCATTTAAACCCAGACAGAATATGGGGACAGAATAATGTTAGATTGTATTATTTTTATCATCATAGGGGGACAGAGTTGGTGGCTGGGGTTGGGTGTAATAATGAAGAGGAAGATAAATAAAGTTTGCTAGCAGTTATTTCATAATGAGATATGTCAGCTGTTTAAGGTTTTGTTCTCTTCATGCAGTTTTTCTTTAATTAAATGATAATTTAACAGTTGTTAAAAGGCTTTGAAATGAGGTCTGTTACTGGCATTGCAACCAAGAGTTCAGTCAAATCCTTATTTTTATAATGAGAAATTTATAAATTAATAGTATCTGTCTTGTTCTTTCTTCATCTCAATATACAGTGAGAACTTTTTGTTTTCTTCTGCAATATTTAAAAAATCTGTACTTCTTTAAACATTGTCTCACCATATTTTCACTTTTAAGAGTTCATTTGGTATGAAGCAGTTTCTAAAGACTAAACTTTTCTAAAGTTTTACAATTACTTTAAGAAAACATAAAACAACTGATTTTAAACAAAAAACATTGAAAAAACTTTGATAGAATATATATTGCTCATTATCTATCCTGAACTCACCTAGCATAGTGAAGCCAGAAATCCCTTGGTTTTCTGAAACATTTTAAGAGTAATTTACAAAATGTTTACACCAACACTGGACCATTAGGAGTAACATGAATAACCTAACTAACTTCTGGCTTGTGAGAGCCTTGATTTCAAATACAGCTCATAGATCACATGAGGTACTCAACAGAGTATTTGTTTTTAAATCTATTTATTGGTAAAGGATACATTTTATTATCTATTATCTGCTCTTTTTTGTAATACACTTCAACAGAATAGAACTAAAAAGTAGTACATCCAGATAAATAAAAATGAAGAGCCTTATTAACAGTAATGTTTTCACTAAAACTTATAACATTAAATGTGTCTCAACACTAAAAACTAAGGAATTAATAAACCAGGTATTAAAAAAATGAACGATAGTGTGTGGGAAAGATGTAGGTAGAATTGTACCACACAAAGAGGAAGAAAGCTCAAAGAAGTTAATAACAGCAAAGAACCTCTGAAGTATGTTAGTTTACTTTTGTCTTTTCTTTTGTCTCTTGTTGACTTAGAGTAGTAGTGTGGTGGTTAGCAGTGCTGCCTCAGGGTTCTTGGGTCCTGCATTCAATTCTAGACTGGGGTACCATTGGCATGATTATGTATGTTCTCTCCATATTTGTGTGAATTTTCACCAGTTTCCTCCTACTTTCCAAAGACATGCTGCATATGTGTGTCTGCTTTCCAGTTCAATGTCATCCAATCTAGGTTGTACTCTGCCTTGCGCCCATTGCTTTACTGAGATAGGTTCAAGCTTCCCATGACCCAGAATCAGTTAGCATTATGCTGCATTTGTAAACTGAGATGGCTGTATATATTGTATCTACAGATGCAGCCATTCAAAATGCGCGGTAAAAACCCGCGGTACAGTAACCTACCCACAAGCCACCGCAGGGCACCGCGGTAAGTGATTGGCTGGCCAAAATGACCGACAGGGGCACTCGTGGTGCATTGGTTGGTAGTGCAAAGATTTAATCATTTAATGTCTTTACTGTGCACATTTTAATCCGCTTAGTTTTGAATATTTATATGGATTTTACCACTAAAGGGAAATTTTAGTAGCTGAGCATAAAAAGAAGAGGAGCATAACGCATCTGAAGGTCATAAACGATATTAATTTAGGAACATAAACATTACTGTATGTATGTAAACTGTACTGTGTATGGCTGGTCTTGGTAGTTTAAAGAAAAAATACACACCAGTCTTCCATTTCTCCCTAAACATTTTAAGCATGAAAGTTTTATGAAACGGTACCCAAATATGCGATTGCTGTATAGAATGAATTTTAATTAAAAAAAATTATTTAACACGAACATTAAGCTGTTTACATCTTCCGCCTGAGAACAGTCACCCGTTGCTACCCAATGCAGAAACACAGCCACTAACTAGCAAAGAGAGGACATTAGCTACCCAATATGATAAAGAAATAAATGATTATTTTGTTTATTTCTTTTGCACATTTATTTGAACATTTCCATCGATTGTACAAGCACTTGGAAACTGTCCAATCCCTAGTTCATCAGGCATTTTACTGGTCTGGCGCCGGTCTGTGTCTTCCAGGATATAATGCCAGCGAACTCTTGTTTTTATGTCCACTATAACAGACAATCTCCTTTGCTTTTAACCGAGCGTTTAATAATTTCCTAAAATGAAAATGATTTACTTTATTTCCCTCACGGGATCAATAAAAGTATCTATCATCTATCTAAACTATGGGACAGAATTCTGGGGTCTCCCCATACCAGAGATTATGGTAGGGCTTCAGAATGGTGATTGGCTGACACCATCTGACACCCCTCTGATTGGAGAAAAAAGACGTGCATACTATACATACTGTACCAGGAAGAGGATTTCTTTCTATTCAAAACGTGTATTTTAAAAGTTTAAGAAGTAAAAACCTTACAGCGTACACAGATTTCTAAACTGATCAGGATCGTTATCTTTGTCTTATGCATAATAATGTTCACCGCTCTGTCCAGCAAATTAATAATAAACTTTATTTTATATAGCGTTTTAAACGAAAAAGTAATTAGATTGCTCATAAACCTAATCACTTGCTTTTTCTTTTTATTTAGGCTCAGATTTCAACTATAGATCGTATTATTAATAACCATAATAACAACCAACCAACAAAAACAACCATATAAACATAATACCAACCAAAAACATAGATAACAACCACAATACAAAATCAAATATATCAAACCATTTTACTCTCGCAAAGTCCTCCAATTATCATAATCCCGCCCCTTATGCAAAACCAAACCTTCCTCCCATCCCAGTTTATCCTGTTTATCATAAACAAAATCCACCTCAATTTTCAACATAAAGCATTACACAAAATCAATACCTCAACACTCCATACTCAACGATAATTCACAAACAGCCAGAACATGTAACTACACATTCCCAAACAGACCTAATTTCCATAGCCCCGCCCCTTATGCAAAACCAACATCCCTCCCCTGTTCTCTCTCTCCCCTGGCGGTTGTAATTGTTTTTATTTTCAAATAAATTTTAGCAAAGTCATGTATTTTAAAAATCTTAAGATTTTTATATTTATGTCTTTATTTAGTGGTTTCATTAGTGACAAAGGCTAAACTTTCTTGGAAAAATGTCTTTTATGTAAACCATGTTTGCTATTAATTCATTCAGGGCTAAAATATGTTCATTGTCTTCTAATGAAAGAAGGGTTCCTTTCGCCGTAGTCGGGTTGAAATTAGAAGCTTGCCACGCCCGGACTGTTACACCAACGCATTAGCATGTTAAAGCGATTTTATTGAGGAGCCTAGCCTTTAACTAGTAAGTACTGTACTTACTGGGTTTTTGAGGGGGGGGGGAGGCGTCTTTCGCTGGAAATCTCGCCTCCTACTTTGAAAATACCCGTGAAACCGGTTCAATTCGTCACAGCCAGCACTCCTGCAGAGAGGGGGGTTGTACTTGCAGTGTATACAGTACACGCGTTATGCTCTTCGTTAATGTCTAAGCCGGAACATATCATTATATCTCATTTTGTATTTCTTAAAAAAAAATCGTTTTCCCAGCCTAACAGTATTGTTTTTAACCTGTAAAGCGCTTTGAGGAGCCACCTTTAAAGGCGCCATATACAATAAAGTTCATTATTATTACTATTGTAAATTTGCTGGACAGAGAGGTGAACATTATTACACAGAAGACAAAGATAGCGATTTACGTTGCATTGTGTATCGTGCTGCTTTAATACAGTTTTAAATAATTAAAAGTCTAAACAGTATCAGCTTTATTTATGGGTTTTAAATAAAGGTGATTTAAACGCGATTTAAATCAATATAAATGTTTATATTGTAACGCATAGGTGACTATTCATTGTTATTAAAATGACTTAAATTCGATCATGTTGTGATATTTAGAAATATACATTTGTTTGGTGCGAGTGAAGTTTTATTTAATCTCTGAGCCATACTGATTCTTCTGGAAGCCAGTTTCCGCCAGGGAGTAAAAAAAAAAAACACACTATGGTATTCTCTCCAATGCAGTGCAGTTAAAAACATACCTCTGATGCTGCTCCTAAATGAATATCGTTTATGACCATCAGAGGCTTTATGCTCCTTTTCTTTTTTCCAGTGGATTGAACAGGGAGAGGCATTTCATGATGTACTTTTCACTGATGAAACAACAGTGGCTCTGGAACAGTTTTCAACCATGTTGTTTTATAAAACGGGGAGATATGTACACGTTACTGAAGCTAAAAGTTTAGCCTTTGTCACTAATGTAACCACTAAATAAAGCCATATAGAAATCCCTACGTTACAGACTGTATATGGCTGGTATTGGTAGTTTAAAGAAAAAAGACACACCAGTATTCCACTTTCTCCCTAAACATTTTAAGCATCAGAGTCTTAGATGTGGTTATTTCGGAAACGTTTGTACGTGCTCCTTCTGACCATGTTACTGTTTACTGTTACTGACCATATTAAGTTTAAGTGCCTGTGGGCACTTTTCCTGTCCGTGGGGGGTGGACCGTCTTTCATTAGAAGGTTAGTCTGTTCTACTCTGAGAATGTAGAGGGGGTGGAAAGTGCCCGCGGTCATTTAATTAGTATTAAAATTCGCACTGATTCCCTTGCGAAGATACGGACATAGGAATATTCGTGCGTGGTCAAAAAACGGCATAAAAACGACAAAGTGAAGGCTGTGAAAACATTCACAATGTACTTTATACACAAAGTAAATATACCCCCCCCCTCTCAATTCAATTCAAACTGCTTTATTAGCATGACAGATGGGTACAATCAGTGTTGGGTATTTACTTTGCTTTGAGATGCCACTTTTAAAGGTGATATATAAAATCAAGGCTTTAACTTGCTTTAACTCCGCAAGTCTGAGTTCTTGTGTCTGTCCTATCCGAACCCGAAAGTATTACAATATGTATCTTTATAGCAGGTGGTGTACAGCTTTTTAGTATAGATTACACTTTTCTAAAATGTATTTAAAAAATAAAAACGATTACAATCTAATCCTTCCACGTTTGATCCCAAAATAAATCTAAACTGGGAGAAAGCTATGCTGAAAGTTTATTAAGATACTTAGAAGACAAAGATATCAATTTATGTTGCATTTGTCTGATTGTGAATCAAAAAACACATATATTTAAACCCGCATTTGCGATTTAAATCAAAACGTTATTTAAATCAATATAAATGTTTATATTGTAACACCTAGGTGACTATTCATTGTTATTAAAATGACTTAAATTCGATCATGTTGTGATATTTAGAAATATAAATTTGTTTGGTGCGAGTGAGGTTTTATTTAATCTCTGACTCAGTGATGGCCTGGCATGGTGAGGTGCGCTGGCAGCTATGTGGTGTTACGCAGTGGTGGCCTGACACGGTGAGGTGCCCTGGCAGCTGTATGATGCAGTGGTGGCCTTGCACGGTGAGGTGCGCTTGCAGCTATGTGACGCAGTGGTGGCCTGGCACGGTGAGGTGCGCTGGCAGCTGTGTGATGCAGTGGTGGTCGGGTATGTAGAGGTG
This sequence comes from Atractosteus spatula, assembly GCF_055471065.1. Lineage (NCBI taxonomy): Eukaryota > Metazoa > Chordata > Actinopteri > Semionotiformes > Lepisosteidae > Atractosteus > Atractosteus spatula. The sequence continues at coordinate 42,574,165 of NC_142706.1, forward strand.
CACTGGGAGCTGTGTGTTGTGACGCAGTGGTGGCCTGGCACGGTGAGGTGCGCTGGCATATAATGAATATATTCATGTGCATCCAACACACAGTTCAACGCTAGCAACTACACAAAATCTAAAATATGAGCTCTACTTGCCACTTACAATACCAACAGTACCAGCTAACTTTAGTAGTGACATTTTCATGGATCTTTTTAACAATAAAATTTACAACATCAGACTTCAGACACAATTAAATAGGCCTCAAAAAAGTCTGGTACAAACATTTTCAGCATGGTGAAACATGGTGAACATTTCCACCACTGCGTCACACCAGACAACTGCTAGCGCACCTCACCGTGCCAGGCCACCACTGCATCACCCAGCTGCCAGCGTACCTCACCATGCCAGGCCACCACTGCATCACACAGCTGCCAGCGCACCTCACCGTGCCAGGCCACCACTGCGTCACACCACACAGCTGCCAGCGCACTTCACCGTGCCAGGCCACCACTGCGTCACACCACACAGCTGCCAGCGCACTTCACCGTGCCAGGCCACCACTGCGTCACACCACACAGCTGCCAGCGCACCTCACGGTGCCAGGCCACCACTGCATCACCCACCTGCCAGCGCACCTCACCGTGCCCGGCCACCACTGCATCACACAGCTGCCAGCGCACTTCACCGTGCCAGGCCACAACTGTGCCACACCACACAGCTGTCAGCGCACCTCACCGTGCCAGGCCACCACTGCATCACACAGCTGCCAGCGCACCTCACCGTGCCAGGCCACCACTGCGTCACAACACACAGCTGCCAGTGCACCTCTACATACCCGACCACCACTGCATCACACAGCTGCCAGCGCACCTCACCGTGCCAGGCCACCACTGCGTCACATAGCTGCAAGCGCACCTCACCGTGCCAGGCCCCCACTGCATCATACAGCTGCCAGCGCACCTCACCGTGTCAGGCCACCACTGCGTCACACATATTTCAGCGCCATATATTTCATGGATATTATGGAATATAACGGATGGATATCTTAGTTATCTTTCTAGTTCACAGGTTTGCATGCATAATTTAATTTTGAAAGCCACTGAGACATCAGGTACTACTGTTGTATTTATGAAAAAGAAACAAAACAAAAAACATACTAACAACTGTGCCATCCTACTCCTTAGTTAATACATTTTATTATTCATAAACAGTTAACATTGTTAGCAAAATATTTTGAATTATATTTAACCCTATTTTTTCTTTAGTTTTGTATTTAACTTATTATATGATAGTCAGACTTAATGTATATTTGAACAATGAAAATATATTTTTACAAGATTTTACATTAAGCACTTAAAATTAATATGGTTAATAATAGTAAACTGTAACATGCTGTAACAAGATCGGTTAAACTGCGAAGAAAATGCTTTCAGAGAAAATGTTTCAGGTGTGAAGAACATAGATCTCCAATGCAATTTCAACCAAACCTGTTCCCACACACCCTGCCCCCACTACCATTAGAATATACACAAAGCACTCAAATCTTTCGAGCTAATGATCAGGTGACCCGAGAGAGAGCGAGAGAAACACCAAGGGGTGCGGAACCAGGGAACTATTTACATGGAAAACGGGCGATCTCCCCAGACTGTCCGCCCGTTTCACTGTTACCTGGATACCTCTTTATTTAGAACTCACTAACACTGATTTTTAGTTTAGAAGGATTCAAGTAGGGTTTTAGATGAAAGGCAGCGACCTTAATCAAGCCCAAATCATAATTGAACCCATTCAGAGCCTACATTACATTTTAGCGTTTCATTCTGAGCAGAAGACCCTCACACCTGAAGAAGGGGGAGGTGTTTTTCGCTGGAAATCTCGCCTGCTTCTACTTTACAACCAGAGTGCTGGCTGTGACGAATTAAACCGGTATTACAGGTTTCAATCACAGACCATGTGACATGGGAGTCAGGAAACTAACACAGCGCCACCAGATTTGATAACGCTATAAAAACGCTATAAAATAATGTGACTTGGCACAGAACAAGTTTACAGCACAGTACAATAATAAATGCTGACCATGACTTTAGAAGCATAAATTGCCTTACACTCAATTTAAACACAAGCTGTCTTTAGCCCTCTAAGCTGGTTCATACAGAAATGTAGAGATCCAGGCTCAGAACACACAGCTTCATTAGCGAATACATATGCAGGACAACTAGAGAAGACGTTTTACAGAGGATGGATTTTTAGAAACATCCCATCAGTGACATCACTGAAGTCAACTCCTAGGTACTGTAACTGTCGTGTGGATAGTTTCACAAGAATCAGACAAAGGTTTAAGCATCGCTTGTTCTAGATAAAACTGCAAAAAAAAAACAACAACCCATAATGTACTTCTTTGCGGCTCTGTTTGCCCAAATCATATATTCACAACGTGAAATCTAGAAAATAATATTACGTAACCAAAATCCGCAATATGGAAACAGAACCTGTGTAATTGTTGATAGATGATGTACTCGTAACATTTTTTCAAGACGAACTACAACATTTAAAAAATGACTTGTATGTACTTGATATCTCTAATCAATCCACGGGTCCCAGCACGAAACGAAACTAAAACGCATACCGTTTCGCGCTTCTTATTAGTTGCTCAAAAGTAATTTGACCGTATGAAATGCATAATATAAACCTAGAAACATATACGTGAGCAGTACTTAAGCACTGTAGTATCGGTGTTAAGACATACCTCTCAAATACTGTAAATCAAGTTAAAAATATCTCAAGACCGATTCTGGTCATAATGAAACCATGTTTCGTGTATCTTTTCTTTAAAGTACCGAGACCAGCCATATACTGTATGTTTATGTTCCAAAATTAATATCGTTTATGGCCTTCACACGCGTTGCAGTATGCTCCTATTCTTTTTATGCTCAGCTACTAAGATTTCCCTTCAGTGGTAAAATTAGATATGAATATTCAATACTTAAACGGGCACAGTTAAGACATTAAATATACATATACATACTGTATACAGTACAGTTTGCAACGGTAATATGTTTATGTTCCTAAATCAATCTCTTTTATGAGCATGTGAAAGGCATGGTGAATCACTGTACTTTGCATGATTGGAAACAAATGCGTGATTGCGAAATGCTGTGGTGTTACTTTTACAAAGATGGTCAATGAAAAAAAGAATGTTGACCAGGGCAATACTTTGAGTTTACACTTACAGCTTGTCCAAGGTCATTCATTATTAATACTATTAGTAATATCTTCGTTAAAGACTTTGATGGCCACAGCTCAAACATGAGAGGTTGAGCTTTATTAGCTCCACCTTGCGGAAATTCCGGATACTATTATTTTGCTTGTCGTATTATAGGAGAATTTACGGTAACTCGCGGTATTTACCGGTAGCTTGCGGTAGACTGCGTACAGCGTACCGCAAAATAATGCGGTATCGCCCGCGCATTTTGAATGGCTGCATCTGTATCAACTGTCATGTGTTACAGTTGTGAGCAATACTGGCATAACTGTGAAGACTGTTAAATAGACTGACCAGAATCTTTGATATGAAGAGAAAAGCAGATGGGAAAAAGTTAACAAAGGCCAAGGTTAAAGGGACATTAAAATGTCAGAAAACTGAAGATGTACAGTGGTGTGAAAAAGTGTTTGCCCCCTTCCTGATTTCTTATTTTTTTGCATGTTTGTCACACTGAAATGTTTCAGATCATCAAACAAATTGAAATATTAGACAAAGATAACACAAGTAAACACAAAATGCAGTTTTTAAATGAAGGTTTTTATTATTAAGGGAAAAAAAATCCAAACCTACATGGCCCTGTGTGAAAAAGTGATTGCCCCCCCTGTTAAAACATAAATCAACTGTGGTTTATCACATCTTTGGAAAGCTGAGTTCAATTTCTCTAGCCACACCCAGGCCTGATTACTGCCACACCTGTTCTCAATCAAGAAATCACTTAAATAGGACCTGCCTGACAAAATGAAGTAGACCAAAAGATCCTCAAAAGCTACACATCATGCTGCGATCCAAAGAAATTCAGGAACGGATGAAAAACAGAGTAATTGAGATTTATCAGTCTGGAAAAGGTTATAAAGCCATTTCTAAAGCTTTGGGACTCCAGCGAACCACAGTGAGAGCCATTATCCACAAATGGCGAAAACATGGAACAGTGGTGAACCTTCCCAGGAGTGGCCAGCCGACCAAAATTACCCCAAGAGCGCAGTGACGACTCATCCAAGAGGTCACAAAAAAAACCACAACAACATCCAAAGAACTGCAGGCTTCACTTGCCTCAGTTAAGGTCAGTATTCATGACTCCACCATAAGAGAGACTGGGCAAAAATGGCCTGCATGGCAGAGTTCCAAGACGAAAACAACTGCTGAGCAAAAAGAACATAACAGCTCGTCTCAGTTTTGCCAGAAAACATCTTGATGATCCCCAAGACTTTTGGGAAAATACTCTGTAGACTGACGAGACAAAAGTTGAACTTTTTGGAAGGTGTGTGTCCCATTACATCTGGCGTAAAAGTAACACAGCATTTCAGAAAAGGAACATCATACCAACAGTAAAATATGGTGGTGGTAGTGTGATGGTCTGGGGCTGTTTTGCTGCTTCAGGACCTGGAAGACTTGCTGTGGTAGATGGAACCATGAATTCTGCTGTCTACCAAAAAATCCTGAAGGAGAATGTCTGGCCATCTGTTCGTGACCTCAAGCTGAAGCGCACTTGGGTTCTGCAGCAGGACAATGATCCAAAACACACCAGCAAGTCCACCTCTGAATGGCTTAAGAAAAACAAAATGAAGACTTTGGAGTGGCCTAGTCAAAGTCCTGACCTGAATCCGATTGAGATGTTGTGGCATGACCTTAAAAAAGCGGTTAAGGCTCGAAAACTCTCCAATGTGGCTGAATTACAACAATTCTGCAAAGATGAGTGGGCCAAAATTCATCCACAGTGCTGTAAAAGACTCATTGCCAGTTATCGCAAATGCTTGATTGCAGTTGTTGCTGCTAAGGGTGGCCCAAACAGTTATTAGGTTTAGGGGGCAATCACTTTTTCACACAGGGCCATGTAGGTTTGGATTTTTTTTTCCCTTAATAATAAAAACCTTCATTTAAAAACTGCATTTTGTGTTTACTTGTGTTATCTTTGTCTAATATTTCAATTTGTTTGATGATCTGAAACATGACAAACATGCAAAAAAATAAGAAATCAGGAAGGGGGCAAACACTTTTTCACACCACTGTATTTATTACTTATCAAATATCAGTGATACTGTATAAAACAACAATTATTATCGACATTACAACAACAATACCTTCAATAGCTACTTTAATTATATCACTCTATGGAATGCTGCTGCATGTTGTATACTGTAAATCATACTTTTTGGCTTCCAGTTCAAGTCTAGAAATGACATAGTACTGTTTATTTTTTATTTTCTTTAAAAACATAAATATTAAACACTTATTAGTACATTTAAAAATGTTTAGATCATACAAAATACTGTACTGTGTAGTTTCAATGACACCAACAATGCTTCACTCACTTAGGTTCTTCAAAATCTGGAGATGTTTCAAGGAAGCATATGTACTATGTAGGTTTTGAATTGAATTTTTCCTCACTTTTCTCATCACTTTTGCACACAGACACACCCCTATCAAACTAGATCTGTGACATTGTCAGGAACCCTGACATTGGAAAGAGGTTAAGAACAACAGGAAATTTTTGGATGATGCTGTAACAGTAGCACAACAGTAGCAAGTAAAACTGCTTTATGTGCGGGCTAGTCACGCTCAGAGAAGGCACAAATTAATGTCCGGCCAATGGTTCTGACTGCAACTACCACACAGGTCAAATAAATGGGCTTGTCACAATGGGTGTACTGTATATCTGACACCCCTGGTGTAAAAGGTATATTTACGTTAACTGTGTTTACAATACAAAGGGATTTCAAATTACTTAAACAGCGATCCAACAAATTAATGAATAGACTGACAGCATAAACACTGAGGTGCAATGAAAACATCAAAAGTGGTCATATTCAATTCTTAAAGGTTCGAAAAATAGTGTTGTAATCTAAATAGTGATGAAACTCACTTAATAATTGAAAGATAATAATTAAAACATGCTTAATGTTAAATGACCCTGTTATAGCAAAATATTTTTTAGAATTGTAAATATTTATTCAATCCAGAAAGGTTCCATTAACAATTACTTTTTATGCTTTGTTCTACAGCAGGAGGATTTGTGTTTTAAGATTAATCACTGTCCTTTAGGATTCTTTTGTTTCCCATTAAGCTGCAGGCCATTAATTGAATGGTAGTTTTATGACAAAATGTGTCCTGCTCCTACTGTAGGTTTGTAACAACGCTATGCACACAGTACTGTATGTTGCATTTACTGTTGCATACACAAAACAATATTACTTTATACTGTAATTTTGGAAAGCCTGTAAATGTATGTGAATTTCTATATCAGTGGTTGTTTAGGTAAAAAAAATACACAGAATTTATCTTTTTTAATTTAGCATATTTTTAAAAAAGTTAAGTTTCTTCAGGATTTAAGATACATTCAAGTCATCGTTTGCCTGTGTGTTTACCTTAAATATAAAATACATGACTGTACTAATCATTTAGACTCTCAATATTATTAAAGTGTTGTTTAGTTGAGTTCAAGATGTTGAACAAGAACACAACAGTTACTGAAAGGTCTTGTTTCCTAAGAAGAAATCATTTTAAAAATGAAATAAATCTAAAGATAATCTAAATAAGAAAAAACATGAAGAATTTTTTCACTGCTTTACTATGACAGACAGCATAATTGATGAAAGAAATAACAGCATCTGGAAGAGGTATACAGTATTAGAAATGGTGATCTCAATAAAATGTTAAAAATAACTAGCAATGTGAGGACAACTATATTGAAGACAAGCAAAAATCATATCTATTTATATATATATTAGTTAGTTTTAGTGATAATGAAATCATTTTTTCTTTTGTAATCTATTTATAAGTTGAAAAGTCTTTTCAGGTTAGTCAGTTTTTTTGTACTCGTTAAGGCTGCTGCTGGTTACACACTAGCACATGGTGGTCATATCATATGTGAATCACAAGCCATTGGTGGATCTCAGAAGACATGTAGTGCATCTCAGAATATACTAACACTTATAATAATATAATATGGCTTAGACATATGGTAATTCTTGTATGCACTGATTGCAAATGATTTTGGTGAATCATTGTACAGTATAGCCATTAAATCACTTATATATTAATATTTAGTGTCTTGACCATACATTTTCTTTGCCATTTCCAGTTCAGAACATTCCACTCACACATGCTGGTGATGCTGCAATGATTGGGAACAACCTTCTCTGTAGTATAGGAATGTTATACATTTTATAAAAGCTAACAACCTGCTTTTCTTTTAGCTTCCTAATTGCTTATAACCCTGGCAAGTGGAAACATACCAGGGGGCATCTGTAGGTCAGTGGAAAAATACAGCTCAAGTCTTAAATGTAGTAAAAGGGGAAGTTGAATGTCTGTTCTGCGACTGTAAGCAATAACGATAATCCTAATAAGGAGTTATTTTTCTCTACCAAAGAATGACTGAAAACTAATGGTTCATTTTAGGGATTAGGTAATCTATGTTAAAAGTAGGGAGTTTGTCTGTCACTGTGTATAAAAAGTGTATAAAAAGCGCTGAGCAACGTCTTTTTGAGAGACTAGCTTTTGTAAGTTGCTCTCCCGTGTGTGTGAAATAAACAGCTCTTCTTTCACCAACACCTGACATTTTAATGTTTCCGCAATTGGCACTGCGAGCAGGGTCCTCCCAGCAGAAGAGAACTCCCATCAGTCGGTGGAGAGAAAAAGTTAGGTGCCATTACTAAATGAAGTAAGGACTCTTCTTTTCTAAAAAGTACCTTCTCCTCTCCACACCACCGAGTGGGATTTTCTCAATGCTGTAGCGAGGACCACGAGTGATTAGGTGTTGGTGACAGGGGTCTGTTTGAGGTACTTGTGTGACTGTGCAGTAAAGCCAGGATTTCACCGGTTTGCGCAGTGTTTTGCGGGGCACAGTAAAGACGGGACTCCACCAGTTTATGTTCCAGGTTTTGCAGGGCACTGTAAAGCCGGGACTCCACCGGTTTGTGCCCCAGGTTTTGCAGGACACAGTAAAGCTGGGACGCCACTGGTTTGTGTTCCAGGTGTTGCGGGGCACAGACACATTTCTGTGGTTTGTGCTGTTGTGGCCTCCCTGGTAGAAACCAGTGCTGCCTGGGCGGTGTAGGGCAGCGCAGTAAAGCCAGGACTCCACTGGTTTGTGCAGTGTTTTGTGGATTGGGGGCGAGGAGTCGCTCAGTCATGCTAAACATATTTTAAGGGTTTAAGATGAGTTGGTGTAGGCCAGCAGCCATGTCACCCTGCAACTTACAATTGGCAACCCAATGAAGCTAAGCAGGTGTACCTGGATGGGAAACCTCCTGGGAAAAACTAAGGTTGCTGCTGGAAGAGGTGTTAGTGAGGCCAGCAGGGGGCGCTCACCCTGCAGTCCATGTGGGTCCTAATGCCCCAGTATAGTGACGGGGACACTATACTGTAAACAAGAGCTGTCTTTCGGATGAGACGTAAAACCAAGGTCCTGACTCTCTGTGGTCATTAAAAATCCCAGGGTGTTTCTCGAAAAGAGTAGGGGTGTAACCCTGGCGTCCTGGCAAAATTTCCCATGCCTCCTAATAATCCCCCTCTATGAATTGGCTACATTACTTTGTTCTCCTCCCCCACTCCGACGGCAGGCAGAGTGATGCGCCGGTTGGAGTATTCTCGGTCGCATTTAATGGCAACATCAGCTCAAAGATTTGGTTCAAACCACCAAATGGAGACGGGCGTGCCAACAAGCAGACCCTGCTGATGCGGGATTAACGCTAGGATGAGAGTGAGAGAAGATGAGTTGGTGAAGAGACAAGTTAACGGAGGTCTCTGACTGGGTGTCAGAGAAAAAGAAGTTAAAAGATGTAGAAGAAAAGCTGAAAACGAAATATGGCCTGTCTGATGGAATGTGGACAGCACCCGGAAGAAACAATCAAATAGAATCAGGTGCAAAGGCAGAAATTTAACAAATAATTTACTATAACGAAACAATATAATGGGATGCCCTGCAGCATTTACAAGGAATTACTGTATGAAACAGCATTTATATGAACTACCTCAATAGAGCTCTGAGGTATGGTATGAGGTATGGTCTTATGGATTATGACCGGGTTACTCCAAGTATTAGATTTTCTGACGGGGAAAAAAGGTACAGTATATAACCAACTATATAGTAAAGCCAGGGTGAATTCCTTCTCCGAACGAGCTTGCCTTGGCTTAAGGAGGGTAGTGCAGTCTAAAGACAAAATTGCTTGGACCCCTGCAGCAGAAACTGTTTTTAATGATTTGAAACAAGCTTTCTTGCAGGCACTGACCCTGGGCTGGATTCCCTCAGACAGATCATCTGTATGTAATCTGTATGTAAGTGAACAAAATGGGTTGTGAGCTGCTGTGCTGGCACAGGAGCATGGAGGTAGGCATCAACCAGCAAGTTATTAATCAGGACCCTTCAATGCGGTGGCCAAGGGGCTGTGTTTATGTGTTGTGCAGGCTACCTGCCTGGCTGTATAAACTGTGAATAATCTGGTGTGATAACCAGCAGACCGAATGAAAATATTTAATTGAAACTTGTAAAAATGCTAAATGGAAAACTGTAGCAATTTATATAGATTCTATATATACATGTGGTGTATGCCACAATTTTGGATGGCTGTGGAGGAATAGGAATTTCCTCACCATAGCAGGGACTCCAGTTAAGCATGTTGGGTTTGTCTCTGAACTGTTAGAAGCTTTGCATCTGCCGACTGAAGTAGCTGTGGTAAAGTGTAAGTGACATGAGAAATGTTTCCAGTAACTCGGGGGAACAACTTTGCAGATGCAGTTGCCAGGCGAGCAGCCCTAGGAGAGCAGGAGTCTGAGACTCCTATGAGACCTTTGTTGGTGAAAAGGGGACAACTACAGGACATTCATGCTGAGGCCTCTAAAACAAAGAAATGGACATGGTTAGAAAAGAAAGTGGAGCTGCTGCATGATGATGGGGTGCGGTACTGCCAGAACACCGGATGCCCTGCATGCCCTCACATTCTGTTGGACACCCAGGTGTGAGTCAAATGGTGTGCCGGTTTTCCCAAAACTGGGTGGGGGTGGGGACCGGGACTGGGTGGGGTTTGAGCAGTAGCCACCTATGTGGTATCTCGGTGTGATGCCTGTCAAAGGTACAGGTGCTACGGCTCCAAAGGCCTGCTGAGGGACCTTGCATGCACTGGCAAATTGACCATTGTAGCTTGCTGATATGTAAAGGGAAACCTGGGCTCTTACAATGATGGTGGATCTGTTTTCCCAGTGGGTTGAGGCCACTTCCTCTGTGATCGCCAAACACTTGATGACAGAGATAAGCCCTTGGTGGGGACTGCTCTGCCGCTTCTATTATGAAAAAGGGACACACTTCACAGGGAAGGTGTGTCAGGCTGTGGCTGCATTGTTCGGGGTGAGATGGGACCCATCACCCTCAGTATACAGGAACAGTGGAACGAAGGAACAGAACTCTGAAAGATCAACAAAATATCAGACTGAAGGATCACTGTGGGTAACTGCTCTGCCTGTGGTCCTGTGTAACCTGTGGGCTGGATCAAACAGAACTGTGTAACTGAGCCTGTTTGATATCATCATGGTCCAACCAACGAAACTTCCTGGAGGTCCAAATTTGGCTAATGGATCGTTGAATTTGTTATCTAATTCTCTATTGCAGTATTGTAGGTTGTTAATTGAAGTGGTGCATGGGGCTGGTGAGCAGGTGCTGGACGCTTGGGGACCTCCAGTAGATGGAAGACACAACCTGATACGTGGCGAGTGGATGTGGGTGAGGAAGATACCCTGCCAGATGTTGCAACCCTGCTGAGGAGGGACTATATCAAGTGCTACTGACTACCAACTCTGCCATCCGAGTGACAGGATGAGATCGCTGAATCTACGCGTCGCACTGCCACTGAGCCACTACACCAGAGGCTGGGTGAACAGAAATAATTATGTTGATACTGTTCCTGCGTCTGTCGGGCTTCCTGGGGGGGAAGGGGGGGGGGGGCTGACAGTGTGCCTCTTAAGCATAAGGAGCGTTACTCTAATAATGGGGAATATGGAATCAATACCTTCTGGGTGTTGTCATATCTATCAGCCACAAGTAATAATCAGAGCTCATGTTGGGTTTATATTGCTATACAAGATGCTCATAGGAGTCATCCCCTTTGATAGAGGTGATTATACAGGTTTATTAGCAAGGGTAAATAGTTCTGCTTTTCATCTGAGTGTACCTCAAATGTATTAGAATGGATCTAACCGTATGCTCCCCGCTATAATCACAGTTCTAGGCCATCTTCTATTAGTGTGATAAGCAGCTGTTAAGGTGAGAAAGACTATGTAGTACTTACATACCCAACAACTCTGAGCATATTGACGATTTAGCATGATATATCTTTGATGAAGGACAGAAATATCATGACTATAATCCTGATGATTGGGGAGTGGGAAAGTGGCTGCAGTCTGTGTTCGGAGCCTGGGGAGGATCACTGGTACAATATATCTTTATTGGTCTAATACTACTAATCATTTTTATTTTATGTATTTACTGTCTTAAAGCTGTATGCAGAAAGGTAAATAACTCTGTTATGAGTATTCAATATAATCATGGGGAGGACAAGAATCTAATTGTTTAGAACATAGTGATGTGGAAACAAATATGTTCTAAAGGAGGGACTAAAGGAATGTTATAAATTTTATAAAAGCTAACAACCTGCTTGGCTTTTAACCCTGGCAAGTAGAAACATACCAGGGTGTATCTATAGGTCAGTGGAAAAATACAACTTTCTGCATGCGAAATGTGCATGCGAAATAAACAGCTCTTCTTTCACTAACATACGGACTCTGACATTTTAATGTTTCTGCAGTAGTCTGTAAGCACAAATGAAAAAAAAATGCCCATAGTTTTAAAGAAGGCAAAACTGCAGCTGAAGCACAGAATTAATGAAAATTCAGAGTAGGAGTATGCTGTGCTGTTAGTGAACTAACTAACAAATCTTTCTGTATACTGTGCAACACAAAGACAGTATGAAGGCTGTTCATTGTGGTAATTTAATGTACCATGTTTCCACAAATCATGGCATTTTTACAGTTTCATTTTCAATAGGTTCTGCCACAGCTGATGACTCAGCTTGTAATGTTAAATCAGCTATCAATGCAACTGAAATGGTCACCTTGACTAGCTTAAAGATAGCATGGTTATTGACAAAGATTACATAGCCAGTTTGCTCAATTAATCAAGACATATGGTAATTCTTGTATTGACTGATTGCATCTGCATTTTTCAGACTATGAGTATTATTACTGCTTATAAGTGTAAACATAATGCTATCTTGCAGCATTTTTTAATTTACATCTCACTTTTAAATGTCAGGTTTTGGAAAATTTTGCCTTATCTGTGCTAAGGCATTGTTTCACAGATATATCATTTTGTTTCTGGGAGAATTTAATTTAAAATATGATCATCTGATTCTGTAAAATGTATGGTAGGTAAGGAGAGGAAAGGCTTAAAGTTTTTTAAATATTAATTAAAGCAGGACATCTTTCAATATATTGTTAACTTGATCTATTTATTCTGAAGCAACCCTAACTCAACTGTTCAACATTGACATCGGTTTAATAGAATAATATTTTGGAGTATCAGTCATGTTTTGGTATATCACTCACTTCATTACATTGTATGTTTACCCAACTCGGGAATGAAGCTTGTGTATACCAAAATAATGTCATTTTTTTAACTATGGGTTTGGCACCCAACTAGATGATCTTACAGAGAAAATAGATGAATGCACAGTGATGCCAAATAGATCATATTTTTGTTTACAAAGGAAATTTGCTGTTGTACTACTAATGATAAACCTTATTCTTCAAAAGCTATAAAACATGTTTCTGTGAAATAATTCAGTACATTTTCAGACTTTCAGACTTTCTTAAGAAAACTCATTTTATAATAACTTGCAAGTAAGCATTTTATTGATAGAGCTATTCATGCCTGTATATGGAAATCAATATTTTAATCTCTTTTTTATTCCATCATCATTTTTGCCCAATTCATATTCCATTTTTTAATTAAAATGTGGTATTCCCCAGTATTTTTGATTTGTTGTAGAATTAACAATTATTAACCAACTTAACTTTATGACTCTCGTACTAGAAAGGACGACATGCCGAAAATATATATTATCCTCTAACACATGCACTGTCAGAGCCATCCAACCCTTTAAACAATGTGAGTACAATAGTGCACACGGGAGTCCTAACAGCAGAAGTTATGGGCCCTGATTGATAGTATCTCAGGACTCTGGAAGTCACAGGGATCACTGCGGTATAGCAAATCAATGATACTCTGGCCAATTCATCCTTATCAACACTTGCTGATGTTTGGCAAGATGTTCTGAGAATAATGATATACAGATATTCCATGGTCCCAAGAGGCAAGATCAGGACATTTACAGTACATACATTCCAGAAAAAGACCTATTGTGTTCACTACATATTACTTTTTTTTAAGTATAGATAGGCTTTAATATCTATAGTGTAATTTTAGACATGCTCACATTAAACACTGACTGCAATATGCAGATAAAGAGTGGAAAGTTTATATGACTTTGGAAGCTTTGTTTGGTTGCTACTTTATAATGTCAGGAATAACAGAACTGAACAGTAGGACAAGGCTGTTTTTTTGCTGAGGCAATAATATTTTAATAATATAAGACACAACATGGACAAAATGTGTTAAGTATGTAACTTGAACATTCAATTTTAGCACAACGACTACAGCATATATTAGGCAGCAGTGTGTCATGATTGTTAGGATCACAGAAGTATGGGCTATAAGTTAAAAATTCCGGGAAGGCACTTCTGTTGTATTTTTAAGCAAATTGCTGTACTCAAATTAGTAGAAAGTGTGTATTGGGCAATGAATTTAATATCTTTGCCAAAAGAAATGAAAAAATATAATTACATTTTCATATTTGTTTGAATAATTCAAAAGAATAAATGCATGACTGTTATGCTAAAGTGTGGCTGAAATGTTAATCGATGGCAGTTATTCTTTTATCTTTTTTGCTGTTTCTGTATTTTTTTCATTTAGTGTTTAGCACTTCACAAGCATAAGACTTTGACCTTTGACTTAATACTAAAAGTGCCACATTTTTTATTCCTTAAAACTCTAACAGTGTGAAATGAAATAGAAATGTATAGGAAAAAAAATGAAAATTCAATTTTGGAATTAAAAGGGACAATTATAAAAGGACTTGAGATAGTTTAGCTAGCAGAGAACATGTCCTTAGAAACATTTTGTTATCTGATCAATAGAAACATGGACCATTATTTATGCATATGAAAGAAATACAAATACTTTGAACTACATGAAAAGTAAAATACCTTTACTGTATTTACGTTAGTGTTAAATGTTAAAATCAATATTTCCTTAGAAAATGATTTAAGATCACAAAGAAAAATGCACCAAGCATTATAGAGTACTGTAACTTTGTATTCTGAAGTGTAATTCATGGATACAATCAGTGAATTATATCAAAAGTAGTCTTAATATGGATATTACGTTTTGGAGATATTTCCTGAAATATTAAAAAGTAGGTTGATTAAATGTAGAAATCCATGCTGCATTCCAAGCACTCAAAACTTCTAATACTAGCTAAAAAATTATCTACAGATTCTCACATTATGCAATATATTACTGTGATATATTTAGAGCAAATAGAACAGTATAAATTCCTGGCAACAAGCCATTTAATTAATAATTCAAATAAAGGTAGTTAGGAAAGCTAGATATGAGCTTATGAGAACTTTTAAAAGGCAGTGTTTCGTAGATGTCTTAAATTTATGGTTGAATTTCTAACACTTAATCATTTTCTCAATATGCATTATTGAGACAGTGGAGAAGTTTCAAAATGTTTTTTCTAATTTTATTAAAGCCTAATAATGTATATTGAAATTTCATGATAGCAACAGGTCTCCTTCACCTCTGCTACTTTAACTCACAATCCTCTGACGTCACCTTCTGTAGAAAACTACCAATATAAGTTTATAGTCGTAAGCCTCTCTCTCTTGCTCACATTTGTCTGTGTCCCTCCTGCATCCTATCTCCACCTTTGCATCTGTCCCTTGGTTAACTGCTTGCTCTGAACAGAGTCCTACAGCCAGATGGTTGACCCTCAACCAAGATGCTTAAGCAAACGTTTTTTTATATCTCACTCCTAAACAAACATTATTAAATGCATTTTCTTATGAGGTAATATTATGTGAATTTACAAATAGTGCTTTTGCATGTTGGATTCTACTGTATCAGCTCATACATTCCAAAGTTCTCTTTGATGAAACGCAGAGGGTATAATTGGAATGGAAAATGGAAAAAATGGGGGAAATGTGGTTTACATGAAAACAGAACAGAATCACACAACCAGAAATGCACATTGAGGAGGCACTTTTATTCTGACTGAAACTGTTTAAAACACAGTTTGGATGGTGTAATTGTCACAGTAGTAATCATATAAAGGTACCTTAGCAGACTATGTCACCTAGCTCTTTTAAACATTTAGGACTCCTTGCACAAACTGTCAGAATTCCCTAGAACCAGCAGTGCACCCACAGACTGGCATGCATCAGGTACAGTACATTAAACGATTGCAATTAGAACCATGTAATTATCTATACCTGCTGTGACTGTTTATTTATAAAAATTGTACTGCACATGCCCAAAAGTTGCCTTTTTGTCTCAATGGTGGAGTGGCAGACATCTTCTTAGAAGTGAGTAATACTGCTACTGATAAATTCAACAACCATTGGAATGAAAGATTCCCGGCACAAAAAATTCATAATTCATAATATCATAATTTTAATGCATGCTTCTGAGGCTGTCATAGCACAAGCTCATTTCATTTTTTAAGGCCACTCACCATCTGAAAATGGGTGTGGTGATTTTCAGTGTTTTATATCAATCTCATAAGCAAATGAGATTGACCCAATTCTTCTCTGTAAACATTTCTGAGCCACAATTCAGGTTCTCTTGGGGTGTTTTTGCAAATATGCACATGTAACTTCACTTTAAATACAAAATAACACACGAGGAAACTGCTCCAATGATAAGAGAATGATACATTTTTACTGTATGTATATTGTTACCTTATCAATTATTACATAAGTTATTTCATAAAGGTTTGTGTCTGCTTTTAAGTGAATTACAGTTTGTCAATGTTATAAATTGCAGTTGTGGAGAGAGTGCTTTTAACATGTTTCAACATGTCTTAAAATATTACATTTGCACATTTTGTGTCTTGTGTGTTTCTACTCCTTGTAATAGAAGCTATAGCCTATTTATTTTTTAGACACCAAATCGTTCATGGAAATTTAAAAAAAGCTACATAATTGGTGTTTTCTGATCAAGGAAGTATTTTATTATTTTTATCTATTATAATTTGCTTGTATGCAACTACAACTGATATTTGATTATTACTTCACTTCTATTACTATTAACACACCTTTATTACATACTGTAGCAACAAAGTACACTGCCATTATAAATAACCATCATTCAATGGTTATTTCAACATTTCATATTGAAATAACATAAAAATAATTATTTGAATTTTAAATGAAACAGTGTCTGGTTAGTAGTAATATTATTCACTTCCAAAAATTTGTGCATCACTCCACCAATGAGACAAAAAGACACACTTAGATCTATATACAAGGGCAATATGTTTTAAATCAGACTGGCCCTATAATTTTAAAACTCACAGCTTTATTTTATTTCTTTTCAGTGTCTTAAACCACACTTTTAAAAAGCTCTTTATTAAATATGTTTGTAAAGAAAGGAGAAATTTAAATGAATATGGTGCTTAGAGTTTCGTAGTAAAGATTGTGCTGTCTGCCAAATACTTAATCACAGTGGATCAGTGGAGTTTATTTGCAGATCAACACAGGATAAGTTTAATTGCAACTATGTGAAAAACTAAGATCTCTGAACTTAGATTCTCAGATCCATTATAATTAAACATCTGGCCTTACGGCTGTCTCTGCTTATCAGTGGTCAAACTGGGGCAATTACAAAAGATATGGAACTCAAGATGCAAAGAGTTTAACCTAATGGTGGTCTTGGGCTCCAAATCTGGATGAAGAAACAGATGTTCCTGCTGTTGTTGCAAATTCCACAGTTTAAACACTTCACTTAGGATTTCACTAAGTATCTTGTTCCTTTTGCCAAGAAGAGATTTTCTCCTAATGCTACCCATCCTTTAATTCCTAGGAGGCTCATTATGCAGTAGATATGTTAAAGGAAATTATAGCAGACAGAGAAATGTTTAACTAATCTACATTTGTACACAGTTCTAGTGCTGTTATGACATGCTGCTACCTCGCAGGATATGAGAAATGGCTATGTAAATTCTACAACTTCAATTCTGAACCATCTGTGAATGTCTAACTTTTTCTCTTTATACTGCAACTTTGGACAGCCTAAACATGCATCTATCAGACCGTTATAAAGTTAAATGCAAAGTTAAGATAAACAAATGTTCATATGAGTGTGCATTTCTAAAGGGCTAACTAAATTCAGAGCCGCTTGGCTAACAATATACAGACACAACAGTCCATCTTTCTTATCAGAGCCAATCAAAGAAAATTGACTTCTTTCCCTATGAATCGTTATCTCTTTCACTTCTGCATTTACCAGCTAATGCTGCAGAGAAGATAATATTGGCATAGCCTAAAGGCCTCAGCTTTGCAAACACAAAGTACATTTACATGCTGAGGTTGTACTGGTACTTTATTATTAGGCAGAATAAATATTCAGTGTCCTTAAGGTTTTCAAATACAAAAAGTACATTTTGTTAACACTAGTTTTCCAGAGCCTTATTTAAATAATATTGTATCCCTTCAATAGTGCTATTTAAAACAATGGCCATGGAGAATCATTGGTAACAATTTTGTAATAAAAAGGGCAGATTCATAATGGATTCAGAAACAATACCATAGGACTAACACATGAATATCTTCAAAACATTATCTTATTTACAACAGATTTCTTTTTCAATACATCTCTGCGAATTAATGTTGACTTAATGATTAACATTAATTTGAAATTAATTTGTGAAAACATGATGTTCATCACATTTATATCACCTATTCAGACAAAAATTACTTTTCATAAACCATTGATTCTGTAATACAGTCAAAGTCTAATTATGTAGTGAACCAAGAATGAACCAGGGAAGCTGTTACAAGGGTGACCATGGGGAGTAGAGGGGGGCTTTGTACGGTGGCCCAGAAGAGCAAAACACAAAGCCCAAAAACATGCCTGTATGTTTGATTTAACACTTTTCCTGTTGGATGTAGACCACTCACATCTTTCCTATTGTTTTTGGTCTCTGAAATGTATGAACTGGCAAAGTGTAGAGGTTTTCCCTTAATCTAGCAGAAAAAAGAAAGGTTGTGAAATACTTCTTCCATACTATTTATTGTACAATATTTCATTTTTTGTTTTTTTGTGCACCGTATTTTGTTAGTGCACTCTTTTTTGTTTGTGTTGTGTCATTTTGTTTTTCCACTCATTTTTGTTTTTGTGTTTTGCTTCTGGGCCACCATAGCTTTGCCAAAAAATAATTTTTGCAAACGGAGCAGATAAATATTTATATGTAAGAGTAGAAATGTTTAGATCATCAATCATCAATTGTCAATTTAAGGAAATGACAAGTGAAATGCACTGTAATTAATTTCTGAGACAAAGGGGTCTGTCATCAATCTCAAACAGCACTAACCCATACATTTCGCCAGTGTTATTAGCTGTTTTATTGTGGGTACACATGCAGATAAGCTTTTCATCTATTCACACACGCTCCACACATCACAGTTTACATTCGTTCCCCACCAGTTTAATTAATCTGTCTATGTGTGAAGCGCTTTGTCTTTGTGCTGATTTGTTGGTATGGAGACACTTGCTGTTTTCTTGTGAAGGACCCAAACCGAGCCGTAGCTATTTATGCTGGCTATATATCCTGCCAATCAGGTCGCACAAAAATCAGGTTTGCCACAAATATGGAATTTATATTAAATTGACATTGTTTAATACTATAGTTACAACTAATGTTCTTTAATAATTATGTAATTAATTATGTAATTGGAATATATTTCCATTTACGAACTATGTTATGATTTGTTCTTTGTGTGTTAATTGTTTCAAACCTTTTTGGTACTGTCCAAAGTGGGAGGGGCTTCCAATAGAAAGGAGCCCCACCAGCACAGTTAGCAGTAGAACAATGTTTGTCATGTGGTATAGTAGTGGTCTCTGTGCAATTCACTGATGTTTTGTCTATTATTGTTATTGTATATAGTTTTGTTATTTTATACCAACAGGTGAGTTTTCGGTGTGTCTGGATTAAACATGTTGCACAAATGTGTTTTGCAGCCAAGTCATCTTTTCTTTTTTTTTTTTTACCTCTTTGGAGAGGGATGCCAAAGGACTCACATATCAACATTACCTTACAGTTTCCCTCAAGAACAAACTTACAGCAGAATTTGCCAAGTTTATTTTCTGTCACAAAAAATATAAGTAGCTCTTTGGGATTATACTTACAGATAGTGGTCTTGAGACAGGAGGTTGAATCTAATGTGTGGGTGCAGTTGGAAGTGCAGGCAGACAAAAGTTAAACTAAGGATCCAGAACCATAGTAAAACAAGTATGTTTCAAAGCAGATAATTCATAGGGTAATCCAAGAGAGTAGTCAGAAGCTGTAGCCAAGCAAACAGAGATCAAATCTGAGAAATCACAAATGAAGACACAAGGGTGCGTGAGAATGGTCTGAGGAAACAAGCAGGGTAAAACACAATCCAAAGGAAAATTTGAACAGTCTGCGTTGAAACACAAGAGAAAAACAACAAACCAAAAGGGGAAATCCAGATATGTGGTCAACACAAACAAGTGACAAGTCAGAGAAAACTAACCACATGCCAGGAAATGCCATGACAAAAGATTTAACTCTTAAAGGTGCTTTGCTGGTCTTATATACCTGTTGGGAAAAGGTACATAGCTATTTAAATGAGCACGGGTGGAACTGTTCTTTGTTGTGATCTAGTTGTCTCGACAACTGGAGAATTAAGAAGCTAAGTAGAGGCTTGACTGTTTGTCGTGGAGATTCATGTGCGAAAACCATTGCTCCCACAGGAGCAGGTATGACACTAAACATGTTTGTAAGGTATTGTACATTGAAACTACATTTTGCATATTCATTTTGCTACCACAAAAACAAATAGCTGGATTGTAAGAGCAAACATTTTGCTTTCCTAATTCTTTCCTAGGGCACAGTACACCCCATGCATGGATAGATAACAGTTAAATAATAAAGTAATTCATTTTTATTTTTTATTTTTGGGTGTTTTTTTTCTTTTTTTCTATCATCCCATTTCCAATAAATCATAGTGCACTGGAGACTAATCCAGCATTTAAACAGTTTGATTTCATTTTCATGTGCTTGTACTTACTATTGCTATTCTGTACGACTGGAGCAATCAATCAAAAGTTACACAACACACTTACAGAAGCATTGCCTTTTAAGCGTCTCTAAACAGTATGACATACTTGAAAAATGAAGTAGCAGACTACTAAAGGTTATTTATCATTGGTAAATGGAGGAAGCATAATGTGTGTTTATGCTATAGTGGCAAATGAATGCTGTAAACATGATAAATTTGTGGCCACATTCACAACTACTCAATTACACAATCTCTATCCTCATCACAAAAGAATACACCCAAAAAGGTCAAGCTAAAGTATAATAAAAGAACATGAGAATATGTGGTTCTATAGACCCCATCCTAGGTTAACTAAATTTAAGATAAATTAGAGGGATTAATCACATAAAACTGAAGCATGAATGCTTAATTCACAATTTATAATACAGTATATGCATTTAATTTTATTTTTAAAATAACATTTTTTAATGAATAACATATTTTAATCAATTAAAATTAAATAATTCATTTACTTCATTGATTATCCTAATTAAGCAAAAACACAAAATAAATTGATTATTATCAATTTATTGCTGGTGCTTAACCTGCACTGTATTCCAAACATTCACATCCTCTAATCTAGGAATAATCACTCCTTCTAATAAATACAGTATGTCATGACTCGGCTGTCTTAGTTGCACCTGATTTTGTGATTGTTTTTTATTATTTAACAAATTACAACAGCAATATATTTATGATAAGTGGGAGCCCCACATAATTTAATACACTAAAAAGCCCCATCACAACAAATTAGAACAACATTTTCCATTAAAAGTGTTAAATAAACATCAGTCAAGTTCTTTACCCTTTCTTTGTTCTTGCTGTAGATTTGCTCCTGCTTATTAGACATCCCAACATAAAATAGTTCAGATTAAAAGCTCAGTCAGTTAAAGTGATTATTTTTTTTACAGTTATGTATAAATAATTTTTATAAATGTATAAATAGAAATATTCAGTAGACATTGAAATACTAGCCAAACAGAAATAATCACTTGCGGTTTGAATGGATCTTGATTATAGTGTATGTAAATGTAATCTGTGTACTAAAATAATGCTTCCAAAAAAGTCAAGGGTAATAAAAATATTTAGCACTGTGTCCACATGCAAGTTCATATATCTTGAATATTTTCTTTCTATTTTCATTGGATGTATATATTAAATAGGCCTTAGGGGCAATGCTGTCTATGTAATTCACTAAAATATTGAATTTTTAATCCCATTCTAAAACAGGTGTTTATTTTAGACATATACTTATCACAAGCATGCAGAAAACAGTTGACATTCTTCAGAGTGCTCATTTCCTATGGTAATTCATGCAAGATAACATTATCTTAGGAGTAATCAGAAATCCAATTGTTGTGTACATCATGGAAGTACTTTGTTACATAATGAATAATAAGAGCTGTCAATTCAGTGCTGTCACATGGAGCAGAACTGTATAACATGTTTCCAAATTAAATACATGACTAACTTTTTTTTCCAGAAACTAGCATGCCGGCCAGTTAGTTATTAAATGGTCCAGAATTACTTGCTATTCAATTTTAAAATACTTAAGAGGACCGGTATACTATATTAAAACAAGATCTATTCTGTAAATGGATCACTGAATAAACAAGGTTTTAGAAACCTGAATACTAACAGAATTAACACCTTTTTTAATTATGAGTATATTATCACATCAGTTAGTGATTACATTTATGGTATATTATATTCCAAAAAGATAGTCATTGTTTAGATATATATTTTTAGACAGGTTGTCTAGACTGCAGACTTCAGGAGTAATCACTACATTCATTTAGACAGGTGTTACGACCCCAAGTGTCTAGGGGTAAAGGGATGTAACATTTAGGATAATTTTTGGATGCAGGTGGGTTCTAGTGAGGGACTAAGAAGCGTGACAACAAGTTTTGATGCAAAAGTGATTATTTTAAGGTGAATAAGTGACTGGTACTTGTATGGTAAACCATACAAGACAAACAGCACTCACCCGTACTAAACTAGTGTTACTAATACAGACACCAACTAAGTGTGCAGAATGTACCCAACAACCTAAACTAACCCTATACACAAGTTCACACAAGTACACAAGTGAACTACAAATACCAATAAGGGAAAATGAGAGTAGACACAAGTAACAGGGTACAAAAGAACACAGAGGTTGATACAATACGTCTGGGCAAGGTAATGGCTAAATAAAGGATAACACAAACAAACGAAGTTCAAAGAGATGAACACAAACCAACAAAAAGCTGAAGCTATACGGAAGCACACACAAACAAAGCGAAATGAATACGAAGCAAAACAAAAAGCGAAACGAAACCGAAGCTAAGCCGAGCAGGACCGTAGTCAAACGAAAGATCCCTTCCTTCTGAAAACCACCAAGTTATATACTGAATAAGCTGCATTCTGATTGGCCAAGAAGCTAATTGAAGATGATGTAATACGGAAACAATGGTGTAATGATGGACCAATGGGGGAGGGAGAACAATCAAGGTCAGGAAGTGTGGAATATAGTAACAAAAACACACATGGACCACACACTGGGACATAACAACAGGTTAACTGAATGTCTGCTTTGAGACCCAGTAATGGTATATTCATCATCATTTTCATCATCATCCACTCATTTTCTAACCACTTTATCTGATACTGGGTAGCCGAGGAGCCAGAGCCTATTCCAGCAAGCAATGCGGGCAAAGAAGGATGCACATTCACACCAGGGCCAGTTTTCCCAGAAGCCAATTAAACTACCAGTATGTGTTTGTACTGTATGAGGAAACCAGGACACCCAGAGGTATCCCATGCGAACACAGAAAGAAAATACATCCGTGCAGATAGCACTGCAGGTATAGAATTGAACCCAGGGCCCCAGCTTTGCTAGGCAATGGTATTCACTGCTCCACCCCATCTTTATTGCTGTAGATGATATCGCTGTACATAAATACAGGGACAGTATTTAATAATCTCTTTTCCTTGGGTTTCACATATAATTCCTAGATTCCCTATCACAGGAAAAATGTTGCTCCTTGTCTACGAGTGTATGACAACAATGAATGTGCAACTTTTGTGTTAAACCTTTGTTATAATGTAATTTTTGTTTCTATGGATATATTTGGTATATATATCAAATATTGTAATATACAAATTCATAATGATTAATTCTAGTTTTCTTTTTTAAATTATATAACTGTAGACAAGCAATTCTCATCCAGCTGGTTTAAATCACAATCATAAACTATTTCTGCTATTTATAACCTTTGCACATGCCACAATTACATATTAACTCCTCTGTCTGAAAGGGGGTCAAGACTCCTTGTCCTATGGTAGGAGGCTATCTCTTAACCAAGTGGGTTACGCCAGAATGTATATACTTAAATACTTAATAAACATTCATTAAACATTGAGATTGTTGAATGTTGTTCCTCGTGAATGTATCTTAAATTGCCTCAGAGTGTCTCAAGATGTATACATTTATAAATATGTGCTACCCAATTTACAGATTGTTCTTTTCTTTTTAAGAACAAGTTGCCATTTTTCAAAGAGTCCACAATTTATGTGGCAATGCTTTTTCTGTGTTTTCTATACTTCCTTAAGCCACATACAAGATCACATCAAGATCACATCTTAATTTCCTTCTCCATTAAAATTACTGCTGCTTTAAGCAGTTTAACAAAATTCTGTATTTAAACACATATATGTGTATATTCACACATGACTAAGTTCTTTAAAGATCTGTTCAAAAGGATTCCATGGTCCTAGTCAAAACACCAGTAAGTAAAACATTTTCTTAATCTGTCCTCCAAAGTATTTAAGAGGTTTTCATTCCAAGCATGGAAAATAAATGTGGGTTTGATGAAAACAGTGAGAAAATAAACCTAAGATGATAAGGGCATGGATAATTACAGAAACCCCATATATTATTGTAGCAATCACATGGGATGGCTGTTACCTCAAATCTGACATAATGTGAAGATCTTGGAAATACTAAAATAAATAAATGTCATTTAAAAATGTATTACTTTGTTGTTTTTTTTACAAAACAAAGTGAAAAAGTGTAGTTGATGTTGGGTTTTAATTATATGTAACAATCAGAATTCTTACTGGAAATTGCAAGCATATTTGACTATTTTAGGAGCCAATAAAACATAATAATTTAAAGGCTCATATACAGATTCTAAATATACAATATACAATTTATTGATATAACACCAAAACATGCATAACTAACAACAAATGTAACAGAATACATTTTACAATCTGCTGCGATACAAAAGGTTGATTATTCACTCAGGAAATACAAAGATCACATTTAACAGTTTAAGTGTTAAAATACACATCAACTATAAAATACACAGCAACTATGTGTTATGGTCAACCTCATAGGTTTTATCAGTTTCATATAAATTAAATCATATTCTCATATACAAGCAAATATTCATGTATTCGCATGAAAGAAACATGCAATGTCTTTGGAATAATAATTCAACTCAAAATAATTATAAAGTGAATAAAGAATTTTTATACTCAAAGAGCCATTGGCCAAACATCTTTGATGATTTTAAACTTCCCACTGAGAAGTTGGAGCTGGGCTTTATTGGTCTGTGGTCTGACTTGGCAGCTGCTCTGTGCTGGGAGAGTCCTACTGCAGACAGAAGAGAGAGAGCAAACTTTGCTTAGCTCAGGCAAGTCTGCCAAAGTTAGAGCAGCTAAAAACCTTGGTCTTGAAATAATAGTCCATAAAATAGTCTGTGTTTTTTGGGGGTTTGGCCACAAGGTACATTACATACAGTGGGTATAGAAA
Source organism: Atractosteus spatula (assembly GCF_055471065.1). Taxonomy (NCBI): domain Eukaryota; kingdom Metazoa; phylum Chordata; class Actinopteri; order Semionotiformes; family Lepisosteidae; genus Atractosteus; species Atractosteus spatula. Next base: position 42,599,661 of record NC_142706.1, read on the forward strand.
GTCACCACCCCCTTTCAGAATTTGTACCTTTTGTGGTATGACACTCTGAAAATAAAAACAAATTAAATTAGACTTGTTCTATTTTATTTACACACAGTAGCCCACATTATCAAAGTGAAAATAAAAACATTCTGAAAATTAATTAATATTACAACAGTAAAATAGCTTATTTTGATAAGTGAACACCCCCCTTACAATTGCATTTGTAAACTTGCTGAGGTATAACCAATCACCTTACAGATCACGCAATAAACTAATTGGCTCCCACCTGTGATCAATTGTTGTGATTTTGATTAGTTCAGAATAAAAGCAGCTGTTTCTAGAGGATTCCCCTGCTTGGAAGTGCATTTCAAAGCAAAGACTCCACTATGGGCAGAAAGGTGCTTTCAAAAGAAAAGCTAAAAAGCACCTTAAAGGTTCTGTGGCAAAGTGGCAAAAAATGTTGTAGTTCAATGAGACCAAAATCAAACATTTTGGCTGAAATGTAAAATGGTATGTCTGGCGAAAGCCTAATACATCTCACAATCCAAATAACACCATTCCTACAGAAAAGCACAGTGGTGGCAGCATCCTGTAGTGGGAGTGTTTCGCTTCACCTGGGACTGGGGCACTTGTCAGGATAGAAGGGAAGATGGATGGTGCAAAATACAGGCAGATTCTTGAAGAAAACCTGCGGCCTTCAGCCAGGAAGTTAAAAATGGGAAGATGTTTCACCTTTCAACATGACAATGACCCAAAGCATACCGCCAAAGCAACTGTATGGTGGCTGAAGTACAGGAAGGTGAATGTGCTTGAGTGGCCTAGTCAGAGCCCAGACTTAAATCCCATTGAAAACCTTTGGAATGACTTGAAGAGGGAGGTTCATCAACGGTCACCACAAAGTTTGACTGAGCTTAAACAATTCTGTAAGGAGGAATGGGCAAATATTCCTCCCTCTATGTGTGCAAAGTTGGTAGAGATGTATCCAGACTCAAGGCTGTAATTCAAGCAAATAGTGTTTCCACCAAGTATTAACTCATGGGGGTGTTCTCTTATCCAACCTAGTTATTCTACTTTTTTATTTTTATTTTCTTTGGAAAATTTGCTTTCTTTTTTCACTTGGATGTTGCAAGGTACAATTTGTAAATAAAACTGGAAAAAGTCTGATTTTATTTGTCTTCTTTTTGGGCTTTAGGGCAACAAAAGGTGAACATTTTGAAAGGGGGTGGTGACTTTCCATACCCACTGTAGATGGGGAGAACTATAGATCAGTCCTGAATATAGTCAGTTATTCAAGATGTTGACAAAAACACAAGAGTAAAACATTGATTTTGTTCATCGGGTGAAAATAACAGTGGTTTAGTGAAGACAAGATTTCTTCTGTTTCAGAAAGAATAACTTAGAATTCTGCACTTTAGTGACTTGACATCTTGAAGAAAAGTGTAAATTCCTGACTTTGATTGCTTGCAGTCATGCAGTTGTAAATATCAATATGCCAGTTCAGTTGGGGAAAGATGAGGAACCAATGAAAATCAGCTGAGTTACAGCTTTTAAAATGTGGCATCACAGGTTGGTGATTAGTGAGACGCTGTCAGATATAGTTCTGATATCTACCTATTGGTGGATCTTCCTTTGGGTAATGAAGAGTGACCTCAAACCCATGATTTCAGAAAGAAAAGAGACTACATTCTTAATGGAGTCCATCTGTGGTATAGTGTATGTCATTAAATGTACAGAATTGGATATATCTTTACAATGTCTCTTATCAGAGGGCCTTTTAGACACATTTCTGTGTGCTGATATAGATCACCACGCTGTTTAATCAAGGCACACAAAGATTATTAGAAATCTTTAATTAACACTTAATTCTAAGTGTAATAAAAGGCCTTATCCATACACCACCAAAGTCAATCAAGAACAATCCTCATTTATAATGAAGACATGGAGACTTAACTATATAGCAGGACATTCACAGAAGTAAAATCTTTTTGCTCAAGGCTACAACAACAGCATCCAGCTGGGGATTTTTGAATCTATGACCCTCTTTAGTCTTTAGGTCTTTAGTCCTAAACACTACCTAGTTAATGACTTTTGTTCTGATATGTTTCATGTGCATTTGTCCAAAATCATTATACTGTATATTAATACAATGATTGGAAGCAATACTGCATAAAACCGAATTATTCTTTGTTTTTGCATTTTTAAACGGCATAGCAGGTTAATATAAGTAACTACTGTATATTACACAGTTTTACATCGTCCATATACTGCATATTAGGAATTTCTGCACTAGGAATTTAAAAAGAAAACTAGTTGATCAAATGAGTATAGCAGGTGATGTCCTGTTTTCCTGTAATTTAAATCTGCATAAATATCTAAAGCTGTGAAATGCGTTTAATATTAATATAATGCAATTAAATTTGGTATTAGATACATATAGGAACAAGTAAAATTTTATTCCATGCTGAGAAGAGAAGAAACAAAACATTTCAGCTCTGGAGCCTTTTTCGGTTAGATATATATACTGTATATATTCTGGAGTCTTGATTTTTCTTGTTTGATTTTGAATCTTTAAAGCCTTATGACCAACTAATAAATTACTAAATATAATTTGGTTTGTCTCTGTTTCTGTCTTTTTTGGACATTTTATAATTTTGGCAATATTTGCATTCTGCACTGTGGGACTGTTTATGACAGTTTAAGCATTGCCACCACTGAGATATGTGTGACTTTAAACAGTTTCTAAACATTACAGATGCAGCCATTCAAAGTGTGCGTCACAGACACGTACCGCAGGTGACGTCGCTCAGTATGACGCAAGATGACGCGTGGCACCGCAGTAAGTGATTGGTTGACCGACAGGGGCACTCGTGGTCCGTTGGTCTGTCGTAGAAAGACTTACAGTAAAAACGTCTTTGCTGTGCCCGTTGTAGATATTGAATTTACCAATGAAGGGAAATCTTAGTAGCTGAGCATAAAAAGAATAGGAGCATACTGTAACGCGTGTGAAGGCCATAAACGATATTAATTTTGGAACATAAACATACAGTATATAGCTGGTCTTGGTACTTTAAAGAAAAAAATACACACCAGTATTCCATTTCTCCCTAAACATTTTAAGCTTTGAAGTCTTTAACTAACGTGATACCGGAGTCAACAAGCATACTTTTAGAATTTGATTAAAAGGGAATATAATATGGAATCGCGTATCTAAGGAATTTAATAATGGTATTCGTGTGCTGCGACAGGGCTGTGTAGGGCTGTTTCGCCTGCCTGTTCATGCGAGCTGTGTTGTAGCCGACTGGTCTAGGTGCGTGCCTAGCAACTGGTAGGTTGTGTGTTCAAATCCAGCTGGTACCGGACTTTTCTTTTAACAAACATTTCTTCGAAAAAATAGAATAGCGATATTATGGACAATCAATTGACTTTTATATTTCAAAATATCGCAACATGATCGATATTTGCGATATTTTGAACATATCTTCCCTTCTGACAGCGGTTCCTCCTTCTATTGTGTGTGTGTGTGCAACAGAGTAAATTTTTATAGAGAAATGGAGGCTGGACAGTATGCGTTACAATATAAACATTTATATTGATTTAAATCGTGTTCTGATTTAAATCGCAAACGCGTGTTTAATTATGTGTTTTTTAATCATAATCAGGCTAATGCATTTCTACATTTTCTGTATGAACCAGCTTAGAGGTTCATACAGAAAGACAGCTTGTGTTTAAATTGAGTGTAAGGTAATTTATGCTTCTAAAGTCATGGTCAGCATTTATTATCGTACTGTGCTGTAAACTTTTTCTGTGCCTAGTCACATTATTTTATAGCGTTTTTATTGCGTTATTAAATCTGGTGGCGCTGTGTGTTACAGTAGTTTCGTGACTCCCATGTCACATGGTCTGTGATTGAATCCCATAGAACTATGACTTTATTTTTTAACAAACATTTCTTTGAAAAAAATGAAACGTTTCCCTTGGTCAGAGATTAAATAAAACCTCACTCGCACCAAACAAATTTATATTTCTAAATATCACAAAATACGTTCATTGTCTTCCAATCGAGTCGAGTTGACATTGGAAGCCTGCCACACCCGGACTCTTAAACCAACGCATTAGCACGTCAAAGCCCATCGAGGGTATTGAGCCAGTATTGGCTTTAGTATTCCCCCCCTCTCCCCTCAATTCAATTCAATTCAAGGTGTTTTATTTGCATGACAGATGGGTACAAGCAGTGTTGGGTATGTATATTGTAACGCTTACGGCAGACAGGCACTGTGTAAGAGCCGGCGCACCAGAGCAGCGCACCGAGGGAGCGTCTGCATTTCTAACTTAGTTTTTAAAATTAGTCAAGCAATATGAAGCATCCCCTTTTACTTTGTGCCTGAGCATAAAAAGAATAGGAGCATACTGCAACGCGTGTGAAGTCCATAAACGATATTAATTTTGGAACTTAAACATACAGTATATGGCTGGTATCGGTACTTTAAAGAAAACATACACACCAGTATTCCATTTCTCCCTAAACATTTTAAGCATCGAAGTCTTTAACTACCGCGATACCGGAGTCAACAAGCATACTTTTAGAATTTGATTAAAAGGGAATATAATATGGAATCGCGTATCTCAAGAAATTAATAACGATATAATTATATTCATGTTGCAAAAGAACTGCAACAGACATAAAAACTCCCTTGCTTTTAACAGAGTGTTCCATAATTTCTAACTACGAAAATGCCAGGTGAAAGGATTTGTAAACATATTTTGTTAAAGCAAGTCAGTTTTTTCCGCAACACATAAAAGACATTTTTCCAAGAAAGTTTAGCCTTTGTCACTAATGAAATCACTAAATAAAGACATAAATATAGAAATCTTAAGATTTGTTTTATTTAATGTTGGTAGCAGGATGAACTGTCAGAGTGTATATTTTGTTGCAGAGTTGCTGCAAGATGTTAACAGTGAAAAAGGTATTTAGAAATGAGTTATTTCAAGATGAAAATTTTCAGAATAATTGCAAATCTAGCAGGATAGAGAAAGCACAGAAAACTGGCAGTTAGATTGATCAGATTAGTATGAAAAGTCATTTAGCAAAGGGAATTAGAAGAGTGACAAACTAGTATACTTTAGATCTTTTTTTTCTGAACCAGGGACAATCTGATCATGTTTCCCTATAACAATAATAAAAAACTTTATTTGATATATCACCATTAAAGGTGGCATCTCAAAGCAATACAGTAGATGTAAAAACAGATAAAAGGACCACAGATTACAAAGTAAATGCATATAAGAAAGACAAGCAGGTAGAGGTGCTACCAAAATTAGAAAATGAAGCAGATACAGACACTAAGTCTTCTGAAAAGAAAGGTTCTGAGGTTAGATTTAAACTGGCCCTGGTGTGTGTGTGTGTTTGTGTCTGTCCTGTGATGGACTGGCGCTATGTCCAGGGTGTATTCTGCCTTGTGTCCGTCGCTTCATTCATGTGCATCCAACACACAGTTCAACGCTAGCAACTACACAAAATCTAAAATATGAGCTCTACTTGCCACTTACAGTACCAACAGTACCAGCTAACTTTAGTAGTGACATTTTCATGGATCTTTTTAACAATAAAATTTACAACATCAGACTTCAGACACAATTAAACAGGCCTCAAAAAAGTCTGGTACAAACATTTTCAGCATGGAATAAACCGTTACTTTAATGGTATAAACCTTAAATGGATTCATATTCTCAATAAGATTTGGTGCTCAGTAACATGACTTAGAAAATGACAGAAGACATACGTATCATGCTTATCCTTCTATTTTTCATAATCGTAAACTCCTTAAGGCAGTTACATTTTCTCTGTTCTGACCTGGAGTTACAGAGAAATTTAAATTCTAATAAGAGATTTGTAATGAGGAAAGTCATACCAATCACTCATACAGTACCAGGATTTGCAATTACAATACAAATACTTTCTTTCTGTATGTGTTTATTTTGCAGTTTGAGTCTATGGCATTCCTTTGGGGGTCTATACTCCAAGGCATGACTTTTTTATGTATAAACATCAGTATTTACTGCTATTAATTACTGTACGATTTATAGTTGAAATCTGAGCCTAGATATAAAGTTAGATATAAAGTTAAAATCTCGACAAAGCAATGTAGGAAATACAGAGAAAATAAATCCTTTCTGACATCTAAAATCAGTTTCGATCAAGGTCTCTAAAACGAACAAGAAAAAGAAGATTTTCGGAGGGCAATTACGCTGTGTTTATATAGAATAGGTGATTTATGAGCAATCTAATTTCTTGTTCGTTTAAAACAGTGAAATGTCAGCTGTAAAAGATCGCACCAGAAACAGCACTCTCTCTGCCTGTCATAGACGTTCAGGAAAGGCTGAATGAAGTCATGTCAAGTACAATAATTCGGAGATCAATAATACCAGTTGTAGGACAGTATATAAGGAGGATAAGGATTTTGAAGTTGACTCGAAATCTGATAGGTAACCAGTGCAAGGACTTGAAAACAGGTGTAATGCATCCCTGATAGGATTCTTGCTGTCATATTCTGAACATATTGAAGATTGCTCAGTGTGGATTTAATTTCCCCAGTGAACAGGATGTGCATTTATTAATTCTAGAAAAAAAGCCTTTCTTGATTTCTCTAGTTCTTAGTTTCTCTAGTTCCCTTTAAAATAAACTATTATTCCACAATGCAGAGTATTACATGGCCAGTATTTACACATGATATTTGTGATTTAAAGAAATTAACACAAGCAGCTTTTGGAGATTTAAGTGTTGGCTGAGTTATTGCAGGATAAAAGACTAGAGATGTTGGCAAGAAGAAGATAGTTTGGGGAAAGCTGAGGAATACACTTATAACAAGAACACTTCCTAATGGGGTTAGGCATACTTTTGATGAAGATGATGAAGTTAACAGACTATATGTTTACATAGATACTGAAATAAGGATTGTATTTTAGATTATGTGTAGTTGCTGGCATTGAACTGTGTGTTGGATGCACATGAATTGAAGGAATGGGCAAACATAGCTGATGCGGATCCACAGAGCCAGCATATTAAGATGTTTATAATTAGAGGCAATTTGTTTAAATAACTAGGTATGGATACTGATGTGCAAGAGAGGTGGAAAGGCTGTTTCCTTAAGCCAGCAGTATAAAATATTTTATTCTCAGTGAGATGCTGCCATTTCATAGTGGGTTTCTAACACTGTGTATAGTTCCATCCACACAGTGCCTTTACTTCCATTTCTAATCTCTTTATCCAGTACAGAGGATTTGGAGCCTATCCCAGTAAGCAACGGACACAAGGCAGAATACACCCTGGACATAGTGCCAGTCCATCACAGGACAGACAGACACAAACACACACAGACCAGGGCCAGGTTTCCCATAAACTAATTAACTTACCAGTATGTTTTGGAGTGCGAGAGGGAGTCATATCACACATATGGAGAAAAACCATGTAACCCAGAGAGAACATGTAAACCCCACACACACAGGATGGCAGGAATTGAACCTAGGACCCCAGTGCTGCAAGATAGCAATGCTAACCACTTTGCCACCATTATAAATGGATGAATATCTTAGTTATCTTTCTAGTTCACAGGTTTGCATGCATAATTTAATTTTGAAAGCCACTGAGACATCAGGTACTACTGTTGTATTTATGAAAAAGAAACAAAACAAAAAACATACTAACAACTGTGCCATCCTACTCCTTAGCTAATACATTTTATTATTCATAAACAGTTAACATTGTTAGCAAAATATTTTGAATTATATTTAACCCTATTTTTTCTTTAGTTTTGTATTTAACTTATTATATGATAGTCAGACTTAATGTATATTTGAACAATGAAAATATATTTTTACAAGATTTTACATTAAGCACTTAAAATTAATATGGTTAATAATAGTAAACTGTAACATGCTGTAACAAGATCGGTTAAACAGCGAAGAAAATGCTTTCAGAGAAAATGTTTCAGGTGTGAAGAACATAGATCTCCAATGCAATTTCAACCAAACCTGTTCCCACACACCCTGCCCCCACTACCATTAGAATATACACAAAGCACTCAAATCTTTCGAGCTAATGATCAGGTGACCCGAGAGAGAGCGAGAGAAACACCAAGGGGTGCGGAACCAGGGAACTATTTACATGGAAAACGGGCGATCTCCCCAGACTGTCCGCCCGTTTCACTGTTACCTGGATACCTCTTTATTTAGAACTCACTAACACTGATTTTTAGTTTAGAAGGATTCAAGTAGGGTTTTAGATGAAAGGCAGCGACCTTAATCAAGCCCAAATCACAATTGAACCCATTCAGAGCTTACATTACATTTTAGCGTTTCATTCTGAGCAGAAGACCCTCACACCTGAAGAAGGGGGAGGTGTTTTTCGCTGGAAATCTCGCCTGCTTCTACTTTACAACCGGAGTGCTGGCTGTGACGAATTAAACCGGTATTACAGGTTTCAATCACAGACCATGTGACATGGGAGTCAGGAAACTAACACCGCGCCACCGGATTTGATAACGCTATAAAAACGCTATAAAATAATGTGACTTGGCACAGAACAAGTTTACAGCACAGTACAAAAATGCTGACCATGACTTTAGAAGCATAAATTGCCTTACACTCAATTTAAACACAAGCTGTCTTTAGCCCTCTAAGCTGGTTCATACACAAATGTAGAGATCCAGGCTCAGAACACACAGCTTCATTAGCGAATACATATGCAGGACAACTAGAGAAGACGTTTTACAGAGGATGGATTTTTAGAAACATCCCATCAGTGACATCACTGAAGTCAACTCCTAGGTACTGTAACTGTCGTGTGGATAGTTTCACAAGAATCAGACAAAGGTTTAAGCATCGCTTGTTCTAGATAAAACTGCAAAAAAAAAACAACCACCCATAATGTACTTCTTTGCGGCTCTGTTTGCCCAAATCATATATTCACAACGTGAAATCTAGAACATAATATTACGTAACCAAAATCCGCAATATGGAAACAGAACCTGTGTAATTGTTGATAGATGATGTACTCGTAACATTTTTTCAAGACGAACTACAACATTTAAAAAATGACTTGTATGTACTTGATATCTCTAATCAATCCACGGGTCCCAGCACGAAACGAAACTAAAACGCATACCGTTTCGCGCTTCTTATTAGTTGCTCAAAAGTAATTTGACCGTATGAAATGCATAATATAAACCTAGAAACATATACGTGAGTAGTACTTAAGCACTGTAGTATCTGTGTTAAGACATCAGGATGTCTTCTATCTTCTTCAGGATGAATAAAGTGGGCCTATTTATCTATCAATCATATTTAAATAACTAGTGTTCTGTACCGTGGTACCCCTAAAAGTACCACACTTGTACCATACAACAGTAGTACCTGATGTCTCAGTGGCTTTCAAAATTAAATTATGCAATAAATAACCACATGTAAGACTCTGATGCTTAAAATGTTTAGGGAGAAAGTGGAATACTGGTGTGTATTTTTTCTTTAAACTACCAATACCAGCCATATACAGTCTGTAACGTAGGGATTTCTATACGTCTTTATTTAGTGTTTACATTAGTGACAAAGGCTAAACGTTTAGCTTCAGTAACGTGTACATATCTCCCCTTTTTATAAAACGACATGGTTGAAAACTGTTCCAGAGCCACTGTTGTTTCATCAGTGAAAAGTACATCATGAAATGCCTCTCCCTGTTCAATCCACTGGAAAAAAGAAAAGGAGCATAAAGCTTCTGATGGTCATAAACGATATTCATTTAGGAGCAGCATCAGAGGTATGTTTTTAACTGCACTGCATTGGAGAGAATACCATAGTGTGTTTTTTTTTACTCCCTGGCGGAAACTGGCTTCCAGAAGAATCAGTATGGCTCAGAGATTAAATAAAACTTCACTCGCACCAAACAAATGTATATTTCTAAATATCACAACATGATCGAATTTAAGTCATTTTAATAACAATGAATAGTCACCTATGCGTTACAATATAAACATTTATATTGATTTAAATCGCGTTTAAATCACCTTTATTTAAAACCCATAAATAAAGCTGATACTGTTTAGACTTCCAATTATTTAAAACTGTATTAAAGCAGCACGATACACAATGCAACGTAAATCGCTATCTTTGTCTTCTGTGTGATAATGTTCACCTCTCTGTCCAGCAAATTTACAGGTTAAAAACAATACTGTTAGGCTGGGAAAACGATTTTTCTCCCCCCCCCCTCAAAAACCCAGTAAGTACAGTACTTACTAGTTAAAGGCTAGGCTCCCGACTACGGCGAAAGGAACCCTTCTTTCATTAGAATACAATGAACATATTTTAGCCCTGAATGAATAAATAGCAAACATGGTTTACATAAAAGACATTTTTCCAAGAAAGTTTAGCCTTTGTCACTAATGAAACCACTAAATAAAGACATAAATATAAAAATCTTAAGATTTTTAAAATGCATGACTTTGCTAAAATTTATTTGAAAATAAAAACAATTACAACCGCCAGGGGAGAGAGAGAACAGGGGAGGGATGTTGGTTTTGCATAAGGGGCGGGGCTATGGAAATTAGGTCTGTTTGGGAATGTGTAGTTACATGTTCTGGCTGTTTGTGAATTATCGTTGTTGAGTATGGAGTGTTGAGGTATTGATTTTGTGTAATGCTTTATGTTGAAAATTGAGGTGGATTTTGTTTATGATAAACAGGATAAACTGGGATGGGAGGAAGGTTTGGTTTTGCATAAGGGGCGGGATTATGATAATTGGAGGACTTTGCGAGAGTAAAATGGTTTGATATATTTGATTTTGTATTGTGGTTGTTATCTATGTTTTTGGTTGGTATTATGTTTATATGGTTGTTTTTGTTGGTTGGTTGTTATTATGGTTATTAATAATACAATCTATAGTTGAAATCTGAGCCTAAATAAAAAGAAAAAGCAAGTGATTAGGTTTATGAGCAATCTAATTACTTATTCGTTTAAAACGCTATATAAAATAAAGTTTATTATTAATTTGCTGCACAGAGCGGTGAATATTATTATGCATAAGACAAAGATAACGATCCTGATCAGTTTAGAAATCTGTGTACGCTGTAAGGTTTTTACTTCTTAAACTTTTAAAATACACGTTTTGAATAGAAAGAAATCCTCTTCCTGTTACAGTATGTATAGCAAACTAGCACGTCTTTTTTCTCCAATCAGAGGGGTGTCAGATGGTGTCAGCCAATCACCATTCTGCGTTGGGTAGCAACGGGTGACTGTTCTCAGGCGGAAGATGTAAACAGCTTAATGTTCGTGTTAAATAATTTTTTAAAATTCAATTAAACGGGCACAGTTAAGACATTAAATATACATATACATACTGTATACAGTACAGTTTGCATACGGTAATATGTTACGCGATTAAAAAATAAATAAATAAAACTGGAAGGTTCAGCACCAGCTGGATTCGAGCACACAACCTGCCCATTGGCAGGCACGCACCTAGACCAGTCGGCTACAGTCAGCTCGCATGAGCAGGCAGGCGAAACAGCCCTACACAGCCCTGCCGCAGTACACGGATATAATCATACCGTTATTAAATTCTTGAGATACGCGATTCCATATTATATTCCCTTTTAATCAAATTCTAAAAGTATGCTTGTTGACTCCGGTATCACGTTAGTTAAAGACTTCGAAGCTTACAATGTTTAGGGAGAAATGGAATACCGGTGTGTATTTTTCCTTGTGATATTTTAAGCTCTAGTTGAATGATAGGTGTCGCATTTTAAATCATTTTCGTAGTTAGAAATTATGAAACGCCCTGTTAAAAGCAAGGAAGTTTTTATGCCCGTTGAAGTAAAACAAAATGCCTGACAAAGTATGGTTTGGACAGATTCCAAGTGCTTGTACAAATGTGCTAAAGAAATTATACTTTGAGTATACAGCTTGTCCAAAGTCATCCATTATTAATACTATTAGTAATATCTTCGGTAAAGGCTTTGATGCATAAATATTTCTGATAAAGGTAGGTTGTGTACTTTTGTCCAACTGAGCAATCTTGCTTTCATAAAATATACCAACATTTTAATGACTGAAGATTAACATGCTGTAATACACTGTTCAAAATTAAAGGCTCAAATGCTGTACATGAGAGGTTAAGCTCCCCCTGGCGGTTTTACAAGGTGACGCCGGATAGTTTCCGGCAGAGCGTCAAATGACGCGCGATTAACCACGTCACACTGCGTGACACTGCGTGATGCCGCGACACGCCCACCGGGGTATGCCGCAAAATAACGCACGCATTTTGAATGGCTGCATCTGTACCTCAATCCAGAGCTTCATTACCCATGTGATATACAATAAATGGCTTGGAGTTGTAGTGTGAAAATTCCATTGTAATCAGGCAAATGCAAAAAGCATCTTAGCAGTACAAGTATGTATGTTTAAAGTAAAGTAAAGTAATTAAAGATAATTAAATTACTAAATTTGAATCCCTAATCAGACATCACTATAGAATTTTAATTTGATGATAAAACTGTATTTCAGTTGTCCAGTTTGGACTTAATTTTAAGTAAAATTTGATTCATGTATATTTTTACTTAATACATGTATTACACCTTGCAGATGGCTGTATATTTTACATAAAGTTATTTGAAGTAAAACACATTTCATTATTGAGACATTTTTGTATAAACAACAAACATTTTAAATTATAAATAATTAACACATTAAAATACTTTTTTCTTTAATGGATGGCACAGTTTTATATTTCAAATACAAGCAGAAAAATATGAGCGGTCATACAGGTTTGTAAAACTAGTCATATAGTTCATGAAATTATTCTGGTGAGGGACTTAGGAAGCATGACAACAAAAGATTGGTGCAAAAGTGATTTATTTTTAAAAAACAGAATAAGTGACTGGCACTGTATGTTTACAGGATAGAATAACACACAGGGAAAAGAAACTTGCCAAAGGAAAGAAAATCTAGCTAATACAGTGAGGTCTAACTTAACTAAACCAAACAAATAAAAATCAAAATGTCTTCGGCATCTTCATGTGCCCTAACTTCCCTACACTGAACTAACCAGAACCAAAATACACAAGTGGCACACGCCCCTAACCTAGTGTGTCTAGACAGTAAACAACCCTACGAGTGAATTATATATCCGACAATCTTATCTATTACGTTTTTCCCCAAGTGTACAACAAGTTTACAGTTGAACACAAACATGAGTGAGCAAATTGCACAATGGTGGAAAACAGGTAATACGCAAATACACAATAAACAAGCCAGGAACAGGGTATAATGAGAGCAAATAAGGAGTAACGAGCAAGGTAATACAAGCATAAACAACAAACAAAAAGTAAATAACCAAAAACAAAGCTGAAGCTAGCAAAACAAGCAAAAGATCGAGCAATGAGCATTTTAATTTGAGCCGGAGCTAATCGAGGTCGGAACTTCTTCGGTATTTGAACTTGAGGTCTGGTTGCTGATTGGCCAGGAGTTGATTGATGATGATGTCACAACTGCAGTGATGGTGTAATGATGGACCAATGGGGCGGGGGTACCTGAATACAGAAAGCGGAAAAAACAAAACAAAAACATGGACACGCACGGGGACGTAACACTGGGTTTGCCGACATTTAATTTATTTCACCAACAAAGTTATTCAGTTTGAGTGTTCTCAATAACTGTTGAGAAAATATTGCAATTGTGTGGACAGTATTTATGAATCCTTTCATTTTTTCTTTCATAGTAGCCTAAAGATTGCATTTCTTTCAGAGTTAAGGAATGAAAGTAAGCACTTATGCATAAAAGAGCAGAATAATATGATTGTAGATGTAGGCTCACTACTTCATTGACAGCTTCAAGTTAATTGCATATGAATTGTTGAATAAAAATTAATTGAGCTGCTCTGGAGTCCTTAAAAGACTCAATATTTTTCATGAAACATTTTGCATGAATATAAAATGTGAGGAAGGACATCAAAGAAAAGGTATTATGTAGGTTATGTTGTGAGTAACATCCCAGAATTGCACTCCACTCTGCAGCTAGAAGTTGTTACACCAAGTATACTGTATAGTCAATGGATATGAAGAGTGAAAACATTGGAAGGACTTCCCACAGGTAAACTTCAAATGATTCCAACTGATTTGAAATGTGAATTTTACTTACTGTAGCGTTTACAGGTTCTCAGAACAAAGGACCAGTGGAGACGCGATTAACGAACCAAGCGATAGCTTTATTCTTTAACAACCACAAAACCAAACACAGGATATACACACACATGAGGAGACTGACGGAACACGTACACATCTTTAGGGTGGTAATTACTAAACAACACGCTATACACTTATAAGACTACACAGGACACTAGAACTACTATGACATTATTTACACAGGTAGGGTCAGCTGCTGGTCATCGTGCTGACCCTCAGACTCTCCCCGGCTACAACTCCCAGCCTGCCCAGCGGTACTATGAGCGCCTAGGGGCGCTTCCTCCTCACCACCAGGCGAGGGCGTTACATTACAATCCCCAGTTTGACAATCCTTTTACTCTATAATGAGAAAGATGACAATGACAATATGAAAAAAAACATCTGTGTAATAATGTTGTGTTATTAATAAAGTGCACATGGACAGCTTCAGTTGCAATTCTTTTATTTTGAATGAGTTCTATACCTCTTCTTACATTGACAAGAAGTGCAAGAACACATAAACAACTTACCTACATATAAATTCCTTATTACAGTATGTATTACATATACTGTATTCAAATATTACATACTACTACGTGGTAGATGTGATGAATACTATTTAAATAATATAGTCATTAAAAGAAATTAAACATATTAGGATTTTATTCAAGACATTTTCTAATCATGTTGAAGTAGGTAGCTGTGTCCGTATGCATAGGCTGCAAAGGAATCTGATCACCCCACACAAGTTTTTGCACAGAGCTGGAGAATGCAGGATTCTGAAGGGATGCAGACTAACCTTAATTAATAGTGTAATGTTGAGAACAAGCCTACTAGCCAGATAGGCCTACTAGTCAGAGTAATTTCTGAATAATGCCCTTAGTCATTCCTTGAGTAGTAACTGGACTCATTTTAAGTAGTTTATTTGACAAATAAAATAATGGGGAATGGTTACCAAACAAATTTATTAAATCTGGACATATGTGATCACAAAATTAATTAAATGAGTGCAATTGCAGTGTAAGTATCTTTATTAAATGATCATACACTAATCCATAGTTGTGTAGTGAATAAATTGATGGAGAGAACAACATTTTAATATTTTGGTAATACTATACTTTTTGTAAATACATAACTAAACATATGCAGTATGTAGGGAATCATAACTTCTAAATATTTCATTTTAAATTTAATTTTAAATAAAATAATTCTTATTCTAAAATCCATTTAATAGCCTTTCCCCCTGTGTCAAAAGGATTAGAGCCAATGCTGCTGTTTTTCTCTAATGATGTTATGACCATGCTGGTCAGCAGTTCTCATGAATGTACAGTATTTGCTATTTTTTTCTAATAAACTATCCCAGCCATATATTTTATATAAATGTTTTTGTTGTAAACATTTTTCTTAAATTATTCCATGATACATTCTTAAAATGGTTGACCAGTCACATAATCTTATTTGACATGTGATTTCATTTTCTTATGTTGTGTTCTTGTATTGCTTTTGTTTCTTGCTGCTGTGTGCACTCACAAGTACAGATGCATTTCTTAAATATAATTCAATGTAATTATTACCTAAAAAATTCTCTGCCTCACTCTGCAAAACAACATATATAATGCATATACAGCAGTGTTTAATATTAGAGAATTGAGATTGTAAATACACCACATTTCTGCAAGTTCTTTTTATACAAATATTTCTAATGCTCAAAATCTATTCGATAATAATGTAATGTAATGATAATGTTTCTTTATTAGCTCTATACAATTTCTTACATTAGGAATTCATCTTTTCACATACCCCAGCTTTTCTCCATGAGACACAGACACAAAGAGAAGCTTGGGGTCAGAGCACAGGGTCAGCCATTGTACAGCACCCCTGGAGCAGTTGGGGTTAAGGGCCTTGCTCAGGGACCCAACGGAGTAAGATTCCTCTGCCAGCTGCAGGATTTGAACCAGCAACCTTCCAGCCACAGGTGTAGATCCTTAACCACAGAGCCACCGCTCCACCCAATAGTCTGAGTTGTACATTTTGTGTGTGTTATGACCCAATTTTTGAAATAACTACAGTCTGGGGGAAAACAGCAACAACAAAGTGAGTCACAACATGCTTAATGAGACCCATATGTGCCAGGTAAGTTCAACAATTGAAAGGGAGGAAGAGATTAACTTACATATACCTCAAAATGATGCAAGGTGAGGATCAAAGCTAGAACCTCCTTCTCAATTGTAGAATAATTTCTCTGACAGGAAGCAAATTTTTAGAACAAACAGGGTGTTATATACCATCTCCATCCACTTGTACAAAACAGTGTAATTTGGCACATCAGCCAATATCTGATTTAGAAGGCACTGAAAAGTTGCTGGAGCATTAAGCATGGCAAAAACTATGACTGATTATTGCAAAAAAATGATCAGAGGTCACAAAAGCAGATATTTCCGAAGCATAAGGAGTCAACAGCACCTGCCAGTATCCCTTCAAGCTTGCTTACATATGGGGCAGACCCTACCCGATCAACACAATCATTAATATGCGATAATGTGTTAGAATCAGGTTTAGGTATTGCATTAACACAATGATAATTCATGCAAAATCGTACAGAACCATCAGGTTTTATGAGCAAGCAAGGAGAGCTCCAGACATATGCGCTGGATTCTGCCAATTCATGCTCATATTACCTCTTTCGGCATCTGAGTACATTTTGTTGTGTTAACCTTATAAGGGTACCAACGACATCAATATCATGTTATAAAATGTGTCCTAGTCAGAACATCAGAAAACAAAGATGAATACTGACAAATTAAGTCAGCCAATTTAGTGCATTCAACACATGGCAAATGACACTAGACAATAAATGAGAGTTATAGTACTTGCCTGTAACAACTGAAAAAATGGTCAGGAGACACAAAGGAGGTGGAAACATCTCTAACATCTATTGCAGCAACTGGCGCCTAAACTGTTTTTTTTTTAGGATCTAATTCGATCCAGGATTCAAAATGAGGTTTAATCATATTTATATGACAAAGATGGTTTTTATGTTTTTTCTCTTGTGTTTCAAATAATTTCAGTCACTGACTTTACATTCACTCACATTCACTCACATATGGACTGGAACACCAAGCCTGAACTGCACAGCCAGGAACAAGCAGTAAAACAATTTTTATGAGTTAAAACATACTCATCTACCAAAACTGCTGCCTCACTAAGTGAATCACTTTATGTTCATTCAAATGTATAATTAAATGCTAAGGCAAACAATTCTTAAAATCATCTGACAAAATTAATTCTCAATTAAGCTGAGCAAAGTTGGTAACATTCTACGCACTACAGCAGCAGTCTAATAAAGTTTCTTTCTTCCGAGCAATGTGTGGGTTGGTTCTTCTTATATTTCCTAAATTTTTGTCTGTAAGCCTCTAATTCACATGCACTAATTCACATGCTCACAAAACTGAAGCCTTAACAGAAGCATAGTCTACACTCTGTTCTACAGGCAATGCAGAAATGACCTCTTTAGTCTTTCCAACAAAGCAACTTTGTAACAGCAATATCCAGACTTATTTTGGCCAGTCAAGAGTCTCAGCTACTCGTTCAAACACAATAAAATACCAATCCATCTCAGTTTCACGAAACAATGGCACCAATTGTATATGTTTACTAACATCAAAACCTGAAGTCTGAGATCTCACAGGAGAGACACTTAATCTCTATGCTTCCAATTTATAAAGTCACACAGTTCTTTCTTGACCTCTTGATTTTCAGCTCAAGCTCCTTTAAGCAAATAGGCCCAGCACATTCTCCTGAGGGAGACATAGGAGCTGACACTACAGCTAAAGAGCTGGATGGAACTGCTACAAAGTCAACATCCACAGATGGCATATCCAAAATGGCAGTAGATGCACCTGCTGAGACAGACTCTGAGATAACCCCTTTTTCTAACAATTTACTCTTTAGTGGCATAAACACCATATACAGTACCTCTGCCACAATCAACAAAGCTGCTTTTTAGCCATGCTAAATCTCAGCATTACGAAATGCCAAGAGTTAGTTAATATTGATTCCCATAATACTTGTCTTTCATATAATACATATGTGTGTTAATAAAATATTCATTCATCTGCTATTGGTTATGTTGGCTTATTGAAAATCTGAGAATTTCACTTTTAGAGTGGTATGTATAACAACTGTTCCATGCTTCTTCAAAGGTCAAACATAATTACTTATATCAAGGCTAGTCAATTATTTGACTCCCTGCACTTCAAAGCATGAATCTGGTACACCTATCTTTTTAATTGTTACAGTAAATTATCCCTTATATTTTATATATTTGATTATACTGCATCTAATTTGGCAGTGAACTACAATGTAGTGATTGTGTCAAACATCAGAAAAATGAATTATAGTTTTTTCAAATATTTTATGGTAGGTTTATACAGTATCTTTATACAGTATTTGTCATTTGCCAAATAACATTTTTAGCCTTTATTGGAACACTGCTGGTTTAAATGAGTGCCCCCACAAGATTCTTTCATAAGCATCTATATTTGACACTTCCTCTTCATCCAGCATACTCTTGACCAACTTAATGATTTCATCTTGCCATCTCATAAGGAGGTCTTCTTCTTGGTAGGTTTTGGTGTTTTAGGATATGATATCCTTACTTCAACAATATCTGATTTTCTTTCAAATTATCCAACCCATTATCATGTTATCCCCTTCACTTTCATAATGATGTAAATTTGTGCTCAAACAAATTAATTTCTTTTTATGCTTCCTAACACACATCTTTCATTACTCTTTATTACTTTACTTTATTTGATTGTAGTTTCTGTAACATAAACATTTGCGCATCCTTGAATCAGGTTTTCCTTCAATTTGTTGCAAAACAAATGCAAACATGCAAACAAACCACATTGGCTAGAAACCTTGCTTTAAAAGCATAATAGTATTTCCTCATCTGACCAATGCTTTATCTTGTCTTTAGCAGAAAGCAGCTTGTTTTCAACTGTAGTCAATGAAGTATATATAGGATAACACAGCATTATACTTAACATTTTGTAATCTAAATGGTGAGTTTTGCAAGAAGATTTAGGAGATTTGTTTTGTGCAAACATTTCTGCACCTGGGAAGTAAGTTATAAGCTTATATTTCATACACTGCCTGTGCAGTATTTTAATTTCTCAGGTGTAACACTGGTTGTAGTAAACAATGTTTTAAATTATTGTTTAGATGTCAACACTTATATATTTTATTTCTAGACCTGTGTGAACATTCTGCTTTGTGTATATAAAGTATTGTACATTCAGTAAACCTTTATGTTTAAAAGCTTTGGTGTGACCAATCTGTGATTTTCAAAACCAATTTATTGTTTTGACTATTGAAACTTGTTGTTTTCTTTTTTCTTATATCTTTTTTTCCCTTCTAAAATACAATTTTAAATGTTTGTGATGCCATCCTTCACATGTTATATATAGTACAGTACTGTTAAAAAGATCATCTGTTTTGGCAAATACTGTACATTGACCTGGTCCATAATATATATGCATAAGTTGCAGTTAATTACAAGAAAATCATTCTATTGTAGTGTTCTGGGACATAATTAACCACTGAAAGACTGAATTACTTAATGTTGACTGTGAACCTTGAATTTTATCATGTTTAATACAATAGCATTGCTTAAAATGTCATGGCCTAACTAATGTACTGCCTTTTGAGTTGTTTTCTCATGAACTGTGGGCTCATGATGACAAGAATAAACATACTAAAACTAGGAGCTGAATTTAACCGAAAGCAAAGCTAATTTGTTTATTATATGCAGCACAACAAACATACCGAAAGGCATTAAAAATGCAACAAAACCTATTGGTCTCAGTACACATTTGTTGCATTTTTAATGCTTCTTAGTATATTCTGTCCCTTACTACATTTAATTCAATTTCATTTTATGTACTTTTTGTTCACAAATGAGTGTGTATCTACCTTTGCTGTTCTGTGATATTAGTTACATATTCAACAGAGCATTTTCTCTGTGTAAGAAAGTGTGTGAGGTGGAAAATACCTAGAGCATGCAGTTTCACAGTGATCAAAATTCAGGCATGATCCTATTGGAAATAAATACTCTTAATGCCTACAGAGGCCATATAAGAGAGAAGCTGCCTTCTAACTAAATACAAAGGAACCTGCAGTTAAATCTCGCTCTGCACCCCGGATGCCACAGAATAAATGGGAGCCTACTGTATATCCCTTTCCATAAAAATACAACCTAAGCAGGAAAGATGTTTCTAACTGAGGTATCTTTTACTCAAGAAATCCAAGTTTCCGAAAAACACAGAAAAGCACGCTCTCTCTAACAAGATTCAAATACTTCGCTCCAGTCATGTTTGATTTGGATGATCAAGAAGTAGGGGCTCTTGCCTGGTGCAAGCTTCAAGTCCCTACTCCTCTGGACTCCTCTTTCTTCTCCTTGTTGCCTGCTTCTCCTTCTCCCTCCTTTCCTCTTTTCTCTCCTCCTTACTTGTCCTTGTTTCTTCCTCCCTTCTCTCCTGTCCTCTTTTCCTTCTTTTCTGAGCTCTATAATGTGATCTTATATTGTGTTGTGTCTGTCTGTACTGCTCCTTGACAATCATTAATTCACAACTTACAGAGGTATACTGTACTAAGGTAAACTTTACAATTGCTTCTGCTCAAGGGATCCCCCAGACCTCAGCAAACATCCTTTTTCCTTTGAAGTTTGAAGTGTTTACTCTTCCCAGTGTCACAAACGTTATCTAAAATTTAAGAGACACTTGTAAGTCACCTAAAGCTGTAACAATATTATCAGCAAAATGAATTACAACTTTAAAAAATATGTAGAATAAAAGTTACTTTTAGTAAGTTTTAGAAAACTTTGCTGAGGGTTTCTGTGACACTATAAACCACAAGACCAGCTACAAACTGTCATATAACCCTGACTTCCCATGTGCTTGTTTAATACATACTTTATGTAATTGCTCATTACATTAAGCCGGCGTCACAACACGACTTCTAGTGGGAGAGCATGTGAAATGTAATGACTGCAGTTGCTGAATCTTGCTGCCTTTTCTGTCTAGAGGGTGTCAAATTATATGACTAGGAATCACAGGGGATGACTAATTACATGATTCCCTCACAACTTTTCATCACGGTTCCAAATCTCATATTGCACCGTGAAAGTACCGCGAGGTCACCTCATTTTGGCAGTCAATCAACGAGGAGCACACCGGAATAAGAAGAGTAGCACCACACAAAAGTAAATAAACAACGTGGAGAATAAGCATGTAAACATCTTGAAAAATGTAACACAGGCATTGTTTTCCACAAATAAGCATCTTCAAAAAAATAATTCTTATTTATACAGAACAAATTTACAAAAATAAAACAGTTAAAAATATAAAACACCTTTAAAACAAATAGTGCAAACACATTAGTGTTGTGCTATAACGTGTAATATAATGGGCACGTTATTTCACAAGTACACATCTGGTGCACTGCTCACCCCTACGACTTGCGACTCGCTACGAGAAAATCAAACCAGTTTGATTTTATCATAGTAAGTCACAGAGAGTCATAGGGGCTATTAAGAGCGCTATGACTGAGTTGCTGGGGGTGTCACAGTACATAACTGATGGTAACGGGCACACTACGTCTCTATAACTGTAAGTTTCTTACTATTGTGTAAATTAAGGCTATGACTGAAAATCCTAGGAAAAGTCGTGTAGTGTGACGCCGGCATTAGTTGTGCTGCTTAAAATACAGTGACCTTTGTAGAGCACAAACTCTTATCTTTACTTACACATTAAGAATACTACAGATTGCATGTGATGAAACAAATATTGTAAATCTCAACATAACTATAATAAAGTATAACAGAAGCTAATTTGTATCTACCTAGCCATCAGCATTCTAAACTAGAAATGTCTTAACAGTAATATCCTGACTGGACAAATACACCCATGCACGTGATTTTTACACAAGCTGAACTTAGCACTTAGCTGAAATTACATACAAATAAACTAGCTTTTTTAAATAAAAAATGAGAAATATGATAGCATAGAGCTTTTATCCTATAGTGTCAAACCACTTTTGGTCACTGGTCTATTTGAATTCGACTGCAAATCCTAAGGTGTCCTTTACAAAAGTAATGATATTTGCTTTGGCCTTACAACATTCACAGCAATATGGTGCTACAGTTATAGCATACAGTCTTTTTTAAAGCAGTGATTCACAACACTCACATAGAATGCATTTGAAATTGTATCCCACAATGATTAGAATTTTGTTTTCTTCAAGAGAATCTTTTTTTGTTTTTGTTTTGTCTGGTTGCTATCTGATGGATGAATGAATAGATTAAAAGAAGACTGAAAAGAAAACAGAACACAGTGTTTTAAAAGCTGAATATTGAGGAACATAACTTTTACACAAATGCTTTAGTGGCTAGGAACAAAATAACTTTTTTTTCTTTAATACAGCTATCATAAAGAAGCAATAAGTATTTTGTATCCAAATAAAACTGCTAGAGATCAAAATTAACAGCACTATTGCCAAGTTAACAAATACATACTATTCTATATATATGAAAATATGAAAAGATATGTGAAAAGGAATATGAAATTTGATTAGAAATACACCAATTTTGTGATGAATATTTTCTAACATTGCAGAGGATTTTCATGAACAAATAATTTGTAAAAATATGAATGTAAAGTACTTAATGTTTCATTTCTTATTAAATTCTTCCACACAACTAAATGTGCCCTATTCTTAAACTCTTAAACTTATGAACCGGTGCCGTAGAATACTCAGTGGTTCATCTGCATACATATGATGGCAAGCCATTTAATGAATTTTCATTTAAATCGTATGAATTTATTAAAAACAACTTTTGTAAATATTCATAAACTTCCTCAAAGTGAATGAGTTTACTATCTCTTTCCTTGAGTGTGATATTAAACTTTGGTCTTATAGGTAAACAATGTGCATTGGTAATTCTCTTTTATTTATTTGCTCTATTAAGCTCTAAGGTGCTTAATCACTTTCTCTACAGGCATCTCTGGATTTTAAACCACACAGAACTACCCTCCAAACAGCAGCAAATTCCACTATGTCAAAAAAGAGAGAATGCAATGCTATCCAGCTTCCAAGAAGGTGACATTACTTTTTCTAAAAGATGCATTGCCAACTGAATCCTGTAAAAACATGCATAGCATTAGGCCTCCAGAAGCACTTCACAAATCATGAGATGCAATCCAAAATCACTGATTGTAATTTATTGCGGGGAAAAAAGAATGTGAAGGCAGGAACAAAAGCTAAGAAAAATTGTGCTGTTGGCATCACAAAACTGTTTACAGGCATACAAATATAAAAACAACTGTCATATTAAATAGACTCAGTAAACTGTACCTTAAGAAGTATAAAAGCCAGGTATTTTGATGGCTTTTTTTTGAGAAAGCTCACTATCAACAGTAGCTTTTTTTTGTTTTTTCCTTAATCAATTGGCTAACAATCAAAAGAGCCCCTTTTTTAGCCCCTGGATAAAAAAACACATATGCAAGATTACTGTTCATTGACTTCAGCTCAGCTTTTAACACCATAATTCCAGAGAAACTAGTCATGAAACTCAGTGTACTGGGTCTTGACACCACCCTCTGCAACTGGATTTTGGACTTCCTGACAGGCAGACCTCTGGCTGTCAGGCTTGGAAAGCTCACCTCCGGCACACTAACTCTGAGCTCTGGGGTCCCCCAGGGCTGTGTGCTTAGTCTAATGCTTTACTCCCTCTACACCCACGACTGTAAGGCCAAACATAACACCAACTCCATCATCCAGTTTGCACTACAGTTGTAGGTCTGACCATAGACAATGATGAGGGGGCCTACAGGGAGGAGGTCAATGTCCTTACAGCATGGTGTGAAGACAACAACCTCACCCTCAACGTCAGCAAAACCAAGGAGCTGATCGTTGATTTCAGAAAACTACAAAATGGTCATGTCCCTATCCACATCAATGGGACTGAAGTGAATAGGGTCAGTAACTTCAAATCCCTTGGCGTCCATATCACCAAGGACCTCACATGGTCTCTCAATGGCACTCGTTTGATTAAGAAAGCGCAACAGCGCCTGTACTTCCTAAGACAGTTGAAGAAGGCTAAGATATCTCCCCAGATCCTCACTAACTTTTACAGATGCACTACAGAAAGCAAAATAACAGTTTGCATCACAGCATGGTATGGCAACTGCAGTATTGTTGACCGCAAAGCCCTACAGCGGGTGGTGAAAACTGCCCAGTCCATCACTGGGGTTGCTCTCCCATCCATCCAGGACATTTATGACAGACGGTGCTTGAGGAAAGCTCTAAGCATCTTTAAAGACCCCACACACCCCTGCTACAGACTGTTTGATCCTCTACCATCTGGAAAACAGTACCGGAGCATTCGAGCCCAGACTACCTGACTCAGACTTTTTACCCCTGCACTATCAAATTATTAAACTCCCAGCCTCTTTCACCTACGATCTGAACCCTTACAGTGCCTTCTTTCTTTATCAAAACTCAAACACATATTGAAATCCAATTCTACCTCACATGTCAAGACGATTCCTCCCCCTAATTTTGTATCCATTATTTAATTCTGTTGACGTATGATTTTGCACAACTGTTGTTGCTTTGCACATTACATGTTACCTGTTGTTGTTTTGCACATTGCCTGTTGTCTCTGTCTTTGATTTCTTATACAATTGTATTGTTGTTTTTTGTACTACAGATGCAGCCATTCAAAGTGCGCGGTACAGACACCGCGGTACAGATACCGCAGGTATGATGACACGGGATACCGCGGTGCGTGATTGGTTGACCGACAGGGGCACTCGTGGTCCGTTGGTCTGTCGTAGAAAGACTTACTGTAAACGTCTTTACTGTGCCCGTTGTAGATATTGAATTTTACCACTGAAGGGAAATCTTAGTAGCTGAGCATAAAAAGAATAGGAGCATACTGTAATGCGTGTGAAGGCCATAAACGATATTAATTTTGGAACGTAAACATACAGTATATAGCTGGTCTTGGTACTTTAAAGAAAAAAATACACACCGGTATTCCATTTCTCCCTAAACATTGTAAGCTTTGAAGTCTTTAACTAACGTGATACCGGAGTCAACAAGCATACTTTTAGAATTTGATTAAAAGGGAATATAATATGGAATCGCGTATCTCAAGAATTTAGTAACGGTATGATTATATCCGTGTACTGCGGCAGGGCTGTGTAGGGCTGTTTTGCCTGCCTGATCATGCGAGCTCTCTTGTAGCCTACTGGTCTAGGTGTGTGACTACCAACTGGCAGGTTGTGTGTTTGAATCCAGCTGGTGCTGGACTTTTATTTTAACAAACATTTCTTCGAAAAAATAAGTAAGCGATATTATGGACAATCAGTTGACTTTTATATTTCAAAATATCGCAACATGATCGATATTTGCGATATTTTGAACATATCTTCCCTTCTGACAGCGGTTCCTGCTTCTATTGTGTGTGTGTGTGCAACAGTAAATTTTTATAGAGAAATGGAGGCTGGACAGTATGCGTTACAATATAAACATTTATATTGATTTAAATCGTGTTCTGATTTAAATCGCAAACGCGTGTTTAATTATGTGTTTTTAATCATAATCAGGCTAATGCATTTCTACATTTTCTGTATGAACCAGCTTAGAGGTTCATACAGAAAGACAGCTTGTGTTTAAATTGAGTGTAAGGTAATTTATGCTTCTAAAGTCATGGTCAGTATTATTGTACTGTGCTGTACTGTGTCACATTATTTTATAGCGTTTTTATTGTGTTATTAAATCCGGTGGCGCTGTGTTAGTTTCCTGACTCACATTATTTAAACTACCACACTGATCATTCATCTCTAAATAAACTTTATTTTATATAGCGTTTTAAGCGATTAGGTAATTAGATTGCTCATAAACCTAATCGCTTTTTCTACATAAACACAGCGTGATTGCTCTCTGAAAATGCTTTTCCTTTATTTTTAAAGTAGGCTCAGATTTCAACTATAGATCGTATTATTATAAACTTTCTTGGAAAAATGTATTTTATGTAAACCATGTTTGCTATTAATTCATTTAGGGCTAAAATACGTTCATTGTCTTCCAATCGAGTCGAGTTGACATTGGAAGCCTGCCACACCCGGACTGTTAAACCAACGCATTAGCACGTCAAAGCCCATTGAGCCAGTATTGGCTTTAGTATCCCCCCCTTCTCCCCTCAATTCAATTCAATTCAAGGTGTTTTATTTGCATGACAGATGGGTACAAGCAGTGTTGGGTATGTATATTGTAACGCTTACAGCAGACAGGCACTGTGTAGGAGCCGACGCACCAGAGCAGCGCCTGCATTTATAACTTAGTTTTTAAAATTAGTCAAGCAATACGAAGCATCTCCTTTTACTTAGTGCCTGAGCATACTGCAACGCGTGTGAAGCCCATAAACGATATTAATTTTGGAACTTAAACATACAGTATATGGCTGGTCTCGGTACTTTAAAGAAATTATACACACCAGTATTCCATTTCTCCCTAAACATTTTAAGCATCGAAGTCTTTAACTAACGCGATACCGGAGTCAACAAGCATACTTTTAGAATTTGATTAAAAGGGAATATAATATGGAATCGCGTATCTCCAGAATTTAAAGACCAGACAATCGCAAACTCGTTTTCAATAAAATTATTTTATTCATTCAGCAGTTTGTGAGAGGGACATCCAGCAGGGAGAGACACACACACCGGTTTTCATTGACAACATTGTTTTTTTTTCAATTCCTCTTGTCTAACAGGAATGTTTTGTTTGTGGACAGACTGTTAGACAAGAGGAAAAGACCGCCTCCTCCTACGAAGCATTTCGTTGATCCGATCACGAATTCTTTTCCAGTCGTACGCAGCAAGGGTTGAGAATCTCCGATTCACCATCGTACTAATGGTTTCCCGGAGATTGCAAGGCAAGGCACTTTTGCCTCTGGACCCATCGAAATTTACAGACGTGGTCCACCCCCAGTAAATTTCAAAAGTCACAAGATTTCGAAACACGAGGGCGGCGTAGCGGTCGGCTCTTGCTTTCCCGTCTATGCCGATGCACTGCAAGTACAACCCCCCCTCCATCTCCTGGGTGATGGGTAGCAGTTGGACATCTGGGAGAATTATTCGTCCCACTGGCATCTGTGAATTCCGCTGTGCTTCCTGGGGGGAGATAGCCGGCGGGGACAGCATCAACAGAGTCCTGCGCGGTGGTGAACTGAGAGGCCGGGATGGAGTTTTTTAATTTGTTAGACAAATTTCCTCTTGTCTAACAGTCTGTCCACAAACAAAACATTCCTGTTAGACAAGAGGAATTGAAAAAAAAACAATGTTGTCAATGAAAACCGGTGTGTGTGTCTCTCCCTGCTGGATGTCCCTCTCACAAACTGCTGAATGAATAAAATAATTTTATTGAAAACGAGTTTGCGATTGTCTGGTCTTTAAATTCTGGAGATACGCGATTCCATATTATATTCCCTTTTAATCAAATTCTAAAAGTATGCTTGTTGACTCCGGTATCGCGTTAGTTAAAGACTTCGATGCTTAAAATGTTTAGGGAGAAATAATTTAATTTTGAAAGCCACTGAGACATCAGGTACTACTGTTGTATTTATGAAAAAGAAACAAAACAAAAAACATACTAACAACTGTGCCATCCTACTCCTTAGTTAATACATTTTATTATTCATAAACAGTTAACATTGTTAGCAAAATATTTTGAATTATATTTAACCCTATTTTTTCTTTAGTTTTGTATTTAACTTATTATATGATAGTCAGACTTAATGTATATTTGAACAATGAAAATATATTTTTACAAGATTTTACATTAAGCACTTAAAATTAATATGGTTAATAATAGTAAACTGTAACATGCTGTAACAAGATCGGTTAAACTGCGAGGAAAATGCTTTCAGAGAAAAAGTTACAGGTGTGAAGAACATAGATCTCCAATGCAATTTCAACCAAACCTGTTCCCACACACCCTGCCCCCACTACCATTAGAATATACACAAACATTTTAGCGTTTCATTCTGAGCAGAAGACCCTCACACCTGAAGAGTGCTGGCTGTGACGAATTAAACCGGTTTTTCCGGTTTCAATCACAGACCATGTGACATGGGACTCAGTAAACTAACAGCGCCACTGGATTTGATAATACCTAAGCAAAATCCGCAATATGGAAACAGAACCTGTGTGATTGTTGATAGATGATGTACTCGTAACATTTTTTCAAGACGAACTACAACATTTAAAAAATGACTTGTATGTACTTGATATCTCTAATCAATCCATGGCTCCCAGCACAAAACGAAAGTAAAACGCATACCTTTTCGCGCTTCTTATTAGTTGCTCAAAAGTAATTTGACCGTATGAAATGCATAATATAAACCTAGAAACATATACGTGAGCAGTACTTAAGCACTGTAGTATCGGTGTTAAGACATACCTCTCAAATACTGTAAATCAAGTTAAAAATATCTCAAGACCGATTCTGGTCGTAATGAAACCATGTTTCGTGTATGTTTTCTTTTTCATCTTGAAATAACTCATTTCTAAATACCTTTTTCACTGTTAACATCTTGCAGCAACTTTGCGACAAAATATACACTCTGACAGTTCATCCTGCTACCAACATTAAATAAAACAAATCTTAAGATTTCTATATTTATGTCTTTATTTAGTGGTTTCATTAGTGACAAAGGCTAAACTTTCTTGGAAAAATGTATTTTACGTGTTGCAGAAAAAACTGACTTGCTTTAACAAAATATGTTTACAAATCCTTTCACCTGGCATTTTCGTAGTTAGAAATTATGGAACGCTCTGTTAAAAGCAAGGGAGTTTTTATGTCCGTTGCAGTTCTTTTGCAACATGAATATAATTATATCGTTATTAATTTCTTGAGATACGCGATTCCATATTATATTCCCTTTTAATCAAATTCTAAAAGTATGCTTGTTGACTCCGGTATCACGTTAGTTAAAGACTTCGAAGCTTACAATGTTTAGGGAGAAATGGAATACTGGTGTGTATTTTTTTCTTTAAAGTACCGAGACCAGCCATATACTGTATGTTTATGTTAAGATTTCCCTTCAGTGGTAAAATTAGATATGAATATTCAATACTTAAACGGGCACAGTTAAGACATTAAATATACATATACATATTGTATACAGTACAGTTTGCATACGGTAATATGTTTATGTTACGTGATTAAAAAATAAATAAATAAAACTGGAAGGTCCAGCACCAGCTGGATTTGAACACACAACCTGCCAGTTGGTAGTCACGCACCTAGACCAGTAGGCTACAAGACAGCTTGCATGAACAAGCAGGCGAAACAGCCCTACACAGCCCTGCCGCAGTACACGGATATAATCATACCGTTATTAATTTCTTGAGATACGCGATTCCATATTATATTCCCTTTTAATCAAATTCTAAAAGTATGCTTGTTGACTCCGGTATCACGTTAGTTGAAGACTTCGAAGCTTACAATGTTTAGGGAGAAATGGAATACCGGTGTGTATTTTTCCTTGTGATATTTTAAGCTCTAGTTGAATGATAGGTGTCGCATTTTAAATCATTTTCGTAGCTAGAAATTATGAAACGCCCTGTTAAAAGCAAGGAAGTTTTTATGCCCGTTGAAGTAAAACAAAATGCCTGACAAAGTATGGCTTGGACAGATTCCAAGTGCTTGTACAAATGTGCTAAAGAAATTATACTTTGAGTATACAGCTTGTCCAAAGTCATCCATTATTAATACTATTAGTAATATCTTCAGTAAAGGCTTTGATATTTCTGATAAAGGTAGGTTGTGTACTTTTGTCCAACTGAGCAATCTTGCTTTCATAAAATATACCAACATTTTAATGACTGATGATTAACATGCTGTAATACACAGTTCAAAATTAAAGGCTCAAATGCTGTACATGAGAGGTTAAGCTCCCCCTGGCGGTTTTACAAGGCGACGCCGGATAGTTAACCACGTGACACCACGTTAACTGCGTCATACCGCGTGATACTGTGACACGCCCACCGGGGTATGCCGCGAAATACCTCACGCATTTTGAATGGCTGCATCTGTACATACCGTCTGAGAGCTAGCTAAATAGCACTTCATTATACAATATACCTGTGTATCAGTATAATGACAATGAACTTGAACTTTACACTTTTATACCTGTGTGTCCTATAGCCCCACCCTCATGTCTTTAGGTAAATTACACAAATTATAAGTAATATCAATTAACAACACATATAATTATATATGTTTATAAAACATATATAATTATACAGTTAAAATATTATGTTAACATAACCTCATTCATAAATTAATATATATATATTCTGTGCATCTCAAAAATGAAATCAAGTGTCATAATAAAAAAACAGTATTTTTGAATAATAGACGTAGTTTGTTTGTCTTACCGTGTCAGTAGATGTATTTGTTTACATTTACCATGTGTCTTGGGTTTTACAGAACAAATGAGAACATATGAATATGCTTTCCCAGCTTTCACAGATATATACTATATTTAATCTTTTAAATGCAGTTTTCATATAAAATCAGGACATTTCATGAAGTTCTGGGGTAAATGCTTGAATGCCCATCCTTGAATGTATCAGCTATTATAATAGTATACTCAGAAGAAAAGCAACACTGAAATCTAATTAAATTAACCAGATATTTTAGACACCACTTTAAACAGGTAACAAAATCTGTTTAAAAGGAATACTCAAAATCTCAGCAGAAAACCTCTGTCCATCTATTAATTTATCCTTTTTCTAATTGCTCTATCCAATGCAGGGTCATGGGGAAGCTGGGGCTTATCCTAGCGGAATCCTGGAGTCAGGATACACCTTGGACAGTATGCCAGTCTATAATAGAAAACCTTTGTCATGAATAAAACATATTAGTTATGTGATATGCATCAGTTATTAAACTATACAGTACAGTACATATACAAATGTATGTTTTATTTTAAACACAGTGTTCAAATACAATGTCCTACAAAAGTATTTAGACAGCTAAGTCAAAATTTACTTTTGCTTATTTACAAATTGCAGCCAAGCAGATTGTATTAATGATTATGAGAATAATACGAATGACAATGACAATACATTTTATTTTTGCGTAATTCCATGCATAATATGTTAATCATATTAGAACAAAAACAGACTTTGTGGTAATCTTAGTGATTTTGAGTCAACAGAAATATTAGAACAGATTTCAATGAAGGATAAGATCAGAAATGAAGAAATCCGTAGACGATGTAGGGTGGTGGATGTGGTTGAGAAGATGCGAGAGGCAAGGTTACGGTGGTATGGACATATCATGAGAAGGAACGTTGAGAAAGTAACAAAGAAGGTAATGGAATTTGAGGTGGAAGGTAACAGGGGAAGAGGCAGGCCTAGAAAGAGATGGATAGATTGTGTGAGAAAAGATATGGAGGTATGTGAAGTGAGTGAGGAAGATGTGCTCGACAGAGACAAGTGGAGAAGAGCAACCAAAGCAGCTGACCCCAGGACAGTCTGGGACTAAGGCTGTGAAAAAGAAGAAGAAGAGAAATATTAGAACACATTCACTTTAAGTAAATTTCAGAGTATACGTCTATATAAATATATATGTTGGTTACATATACTTTTAAGGCAATAACTGTATTAATATTTTGATCAATTAAGCTCATGAAACACTTTGTGTAAATATACTGAAATGCTTTTTTGCTATAACCACTTTAAGATATTTCCAGGAGTGTTCTGACTTGTTTTTTCTTCAGGATAAAAAAGGATCAGTTGGATTTAAATCTGCAGATTAACTCAACCAGTCTAAGATTTTTAACTGTTTTATTCTGATGAATTCTTTAGATTTTGAACCATTGTCATACTGTATAGTGCAGCAAAACTCAAAAAGCATTTTTCTATACTCCATTTTATTTCTACCATACGTCTCCAGATTTAAATCCAAAAATAAATTAAAAATATAAAAGAGTGTAGATCAAAACATTTTTCCTTTATGGTACAGCCTTGTTCACTTGACATGTGCATGTCCTGTCCCTTTATAAAAAAAAAACTAGAAAATGGATGACAGCATTCCCACATGGAAATTATTACACTAAAAATATTTACTGTAGACATATGAGGCTTTAGACCATAAATATATTAGGTAGATTTTTAAAGATTACTTTTCTGAAAGGACAGAAAACAAAAATAACTCTATTACCAGTGTGTGTGAGTAGAATCTGGAGAAAAGTCCATTGTCAAACTTTGAGTAAATGCTCCTTGCATTCAGAATAAAATTTATTTTATGAGTCTGATTTTGGCATCTTCAGTGACCTATCCATAATTATGACTTTGACAACCCTTGAGTCAACTGAAATGACAGCCTTACAAAGGAGGTAATGTGGTTTACTCTCTGCCACAAAATTGTCAGAGCTGGGAGAGGCTGCAATTAAAATCAAGTTCAGGAATGAATGACCTCTGGCTTGTCAATTCTCCTTTCCACTATAGCTAATTACTCTCATATCCTGTTTTTTTGTCACTGCTAAAGTGATATCGTCAATATAAAATTAATGCTATTTAAAAGTTTTGGAAAATATAACCTGAATTATACAGTATAATACACACTAATGAAATATATAATATATAAACAAAATATATAAACATCTAGCAAATTGTTTAGATAAAAATTTGATTTTTAATATAAAGATGTAGTGTAATTAAAAAGTGAAGTATTTATACATAACTTAAAGGAAAAGGTACTTGTACCATTGCTTATGCTATGCATAATCAGTAAGGCACACTTAGGGCAATATATTAATAGTGAATATGAAAAAAGATACAGCAGTATAGTACCCTCTATCATATCAAATAAACTAACTTCCCAAAACAGGTGATGTATACAAATTATTCAAAAAATGTGTTTTTATGACACTAACTTGACTAATAAAACAACATCATTAATTTAGCAGATAATTAAGTCACAATTAAAACAAAGTAATCTATATAAACATCATTTGTCAATGTGTGAGATTATGGATACAGTTGAAAATCAAATTAATCTTAAATACAGTCACCTCCAAAATTATTGGTACCAATAAGGGGTAGTTGCACAAAATGCTTGACAACAGGTATGCAAATAAACATGTAATTTAACTGAATCATTAATAAAGTAAAATTTATTCCACACATTAGAAAGTTACAATATAGCACATTACCTGTGTTGTTTACTTTATGCAACCTTTTTTGCTCATGTTTATCAAAAGTGCCAATAATTATCGAGATGATTGTACCGAAATATTCAATTCAATTAAATTTATTTTTATATAGCACCTTTCACAACAAGGTTGCCCCAAGATGCTTAACAAAGCAAATGACCATACATGTTGTGAATACAGAACAGAAAAGAACAGAAGACAATGGAGGAGAGGAACCAAAAACTCCTTAGTAAGGAGAAAAAAAAATCTCTAGGCATCCAGGGTCAACTGGCTGCCCAACACCTTTGGGCATGCTAACGTTATACAATTAAAAAAAGGAAAAAAATTAATTAAGGTATTAATCCATCCATCATGTTTTCTATATGTCAGTACTCCATGCAGATCTCTTTAGACCACCAAAATCCTTCTAAACGATAGCATTATCCATGATGTCCTTCTTGGATCCATGGCAGTGATGCAGCATCCAACTCAGATGGTGCCCAGCCGAGGCACCATCCGGACATGTGGGGGGGGAGAATAGGATAGTTTGGTCAGAACAGATGTATCAACCTTGTGGGCCAACACACAGACATAATGGCATGTACAGCAGCGCCAGCAGCCATAGTTGTAGCAGGCTAAGATGTAAGGTGTGAGTAGGCTCCGCTGAAGTAATAGGCTTTCAGTGTGGATTTGAATACTGAGATTGACTCAGCATCCCGAACATGGGGTGGGAGACTAATAGCATAAAATATTATATTATAATTCTACTGATTTTTAAATCTTGTCCAACAATTTCTAGTTAATATTATTTTTCACTGAATGATAGCAGATTTCAGAATTATTTTATAGAAATTGCTAATTTCTCTTTGAGAAATTGGGACACCTTATTATACAGAAAGTGTAATAATTAGTCTCATATTTTGTTACTCAATTCAAGGAAAATGCGCTCATTAAATAACATTTAGAGTTCAAACACCCTTGGATCATACAATAATGTATGAAATTGTTAGAGCTGGACCTTTGAAACAGTGATTTAAAATGTACTTTGTGTAAATAATCTAACAGCTTTGAAGAGAGTTTCTTTTTATTAAAACACTAGCAACCACTGTTTTTGGTTGATTGGGCTTTTATAAAATCTGACTCAATAGATGAATTAAGCTTTAATACCCTAAGGACTGTTGGATCTAAGCCTTACTTTATACACTGTAAATTAAACTTTCAACTGTCACTTCCTTTTATAGAACTTAGAATAATGTACACTGCCATATTTTACCATGGCTCTTAAATGTTTCCAAGTGTTCCTTCGTCATGCACTGCATTCTCAGATTTGTGACACAGTTTGTTGTTGTATTACTAACTATACAAGCCTACATAATACAATCTCATTGATGTTAGTAGTACACTACTGTCCAAAATGTCACATAATGCACCTGAGGTATCACAGATATTAATGACCTTAGTTGAAATCACTTGATTTATAATTTACAATACAGTGATTGGTCCTGTTAAGCAGTAGTAATAAAAATACCTGGTGAATTATCTGGAAGGGGATGCCAATATATGTCTGAAATTACTACCAGCAGTAGTATTAATAGAAATGGGCATGGTTGTGTAACAGTTAGTGCTGCTTCACAGCTCTGGGGCTTGATTCTAATCTGAGGAATCTGTTGTGTGGAGTTTGAATGCTCTCTTAATAGCTCTGTTGTTGTTTTAACTGCTGCATAGTTATCTAATCTAACACCAATACATGTTAAATTACTGCTAATAATATAATAATAAATTACTGTTTAGAATTTAAAGTAAAACCTTTTTTTTTTTACCCCTTCAATGGATAAGCATCAGGTCCAGGGGGAAATCAGTCCACATGTGCCCTGTGCTTCTGGGTTAAACTCTGGTTTGCTGTGAACCTTCACCATGATTAGTGGCTTATTCCTATTTTCAGGATACGTAAAGTAATAAGTCTTTAAAAAGGAAATAATAAAATTATCTTAAAACCCAATATTTATCCTATAAAGCCAAATTTACATTAACCTTATCTCATATACTGCACAATATTTCAATTTACAGAAAGAATTAATAAAATATTAAACTGCCTCAGAGACCTGGGGCCCTAGTTCAATTTCTGGGGTACTTTCTGCATGGAATTTGCATGTTCTGTCTATGTCTGTGTGGGTTTCCTTTGGGTGCTCCAGTTTGCTCCCACAGTCCAAAGATGTCCACACATTGACTGATGCACAAATTTTAGCTGAGATTTACATTTTCATTGAAAGCAAATCTATGTTTTTACCAAATATTTCCTTTTGAAAAAATACATTTTAAGAATAAATAATAAGAATGTAAATAACATGTCATTTGTTGACAGAACCATCATTAGGCAAACACTGATTTAACAAATAGTAAAACATATTCTATAATATGTGCAATTGGTGCATTTTATTATAAAAACACAGAAGTTGCATTTTTTGGAGAGCAGGCCTATCTGTAATGACCTGTCTGTGGAATGTCAGCATTAAATGAATGTACTACAGAGTGAAACTGTTGATATCTATTTGTGGACATCTTAGGAAGTTAAGGAAGAGTTTCATGATATGTAGAGGACATTTAATGATCTTTAAAGCTGTAGACTGGGTCAGTGACCTGTGTGGGTGGTTTACTGTGTGAGAGCAGTCTTTCTTTATTTCACAGCGCTCATCTCACAGAAAATAGGATTAGAGAAGAAGTCATTGAACCTTATTACTATATTAGATTATATCTTCTCTTGCTTCTTCATAAAGGAATCTTTCAGAGGCCACATAATACATCATTTATGCATACATTATCAAAGGTTGTAAAACTTCTCAGAACTCTAGACATGCAGTAGAGCATTTGTATGTGGATGAAACGAGTAGAAATACAGATCTACAAAAAGTATCCAAGGCAGCTTTGAAAGGATATGCTCTCATTTATCCTTACATTATGTGAATGGCATCCCAGCCTAAGCTGCATTAATCTCTGGAAACCCAAAGAGAGATTGTTATTTATATGAATATGGCTTAATGCAAATCCCCAAAAGAAAATTAGATTTATTAATATGGTGTATTTTCCAAGACTATTTTTTCTTCTCTTTTTACCTCTAAATGCTGTTGCAAATTAATGGTACAAATGCAATTCAATGGGGTAATTTAATTTTAAGGATTGTATGTCATTCATCATTGTAATGATATACTAAATCATGAAGCTTTTTGTTCTTGGTTACCAGTCTAAACAGATCTAGGGGAATTAAAAGGCCTCAGACACTGCTGACAGATTTATTTCTCAGTATTTCAGAGTTTTATAAACCAAACAGCACAGAGATTCATTAAGTGCTACTGTGCCATGCCCAAAGAAGTCAGTTTTGCCCACTACATTGAAATGCCGTAAAATTGTTGGTTGACGAAATTTAAAAATAAATCAAAAGGCAAATATTTTTGTTTCTAGTTTTTGTTCTATTTTAAATCTTAGGAATTGTGTTATATCAGTTATAAGTAGAGAAAAGGTCACTATTTACAATTAAATAAAAATATGATTTGATGTATTGGCATTAAATACCAGTATTCAATATAATAGTTGGTTTGTCTTCTAATTCTAGCAGATATATTTAATTTAATTTAAAAAAGTAGATATTTAAATCTAAATTTTACATTTTGAATGTGAAAATAAAATGTATTCAGTTAAGAGAGGACTCCGTAACTACATCATAAGCAAAAAAAAAATGCCCATTAACCTGGCAGCCCTGTATTGAATGAAAATTTGTCTCTTAAACCAGAGTCTGAGTTAATTCATAGTTTAATACAAATGTTCAAGTGAATGGGCCCATGTTGAAATATTAAATAATGGGACTCTAAATCTCAATGTTATAAGCCTCCACGGAGTTTATTTGGACATTTAATAGGATCTTGTAAAAAACATTCCATTGCATTTTTTGTAACAGTTATAATTTATGTGACCATTGTTTACAGTTCTACTAAAAGATTAATATTCTAAGAAAAATTATATTTCAAAATATTAAGTCAAAGATATCTTAAGTGGTTGTGGATGAGCCCTGTAATATAATGTTATCAAACTCATTTGTGGGTAGAGTCTTTTTGACGTAGAATTAGATTTTGTGACGTACATAAATGGTCTAATTAAGTAATTAACTTTAGAACTGGAATACTAAATCTAATTAAACTAATAGGTGTTTCATAGGTAACTGTAACTTTTAGTTAATGTTTTGAATAATCTCCTGTGAGAACCGCATAGCACATTGTTCTTTCAGATACCACTCATGTTAAGATGTTGGAAAATGCTAACTTTATTGGCACAATGAAAGTAGAACTGCATCAAACTGAAAAAAGCAATCACTGCCTCCAGGTAGTAGAAAATTTTCAGAACAAGTTAAATGACCTTGAGAGCTGATCTAATCCTTGCAACATCCAGCTGGTTGGCCTGCCTGAGTCACTGTAATGTGATAATCATTCAATTCTCCTTTCTAGACCACTGTTCTTACCTCTTCCCAATTGTCCCCAATTGAGATTGACAGTTCTGACTACAAATGTAGTCTTCTGAATAGATTTGAAAAACCTTGTATGTTAATTTTCCAGCTTCTCTACCAAATAGATAAATGGGGCTTTTTTGGAGAAACCTAGAAATCACAGTAGAAATTGATGCTCATTCTCATTAAGGATTTTGATTTTCCTTCACTTAAACTGAGACAAGACCGAGGTCATGCTACTCGAAACCTCCCATCATCTACATAAAGCCAATCCAGTAAACCTCTCTGTGGATGGCAATGTTATTGAATTTCAATAAAAAATGAATAATTTAGGGGTGATATTTGATCCTGACTTGACTTTTGATCCTCATGTGCAGAATGTTTCTAAAAATGTCATTATTTTATTTCAATAATAACAACAAATAATGATAATAATATCATTATTGTTTTGCTAATTACACCAGTGATGGGCATACTTTATGATGTGTTCCTCAAGGGATCTACAGTAGTAACATTGCTGCCTCACAGCAGAGTATGTACTGTATGTCCTCCCCATTTTCACATGCATTTTCTCCTGGTGCTCTGGTTTCCTCCCCCAGTTCAAAGAAATACTGGTAGGTTAATTGGTTACTGGGAAAATTGGCTCTGGTGTGAGTGTGTGTTTCTGTTTTTCCTGTAATGGACTGGTATCCTATCAGGCGAGTATCCTGCCACGTGCATTCTATCTGCCAAGATAGGCTCTGGTTCCTCTTTGAACCTGTATAGATTAAAGTTGTTAATCTATAAAACAGATGGATAAAACATTTAGGTGATTTAATATATATACAGATGCAGCCATTCAAAATGCGCGGTAAAAACCTGCGGTACAGTAACCTACCCACAAGCCACCGCAGGGCACCGGAGGGCACCGCGGTAAGTGATTGGCTGGCCAAAATGACCGACAGGGGCACCTGTGGTGCATTGGTTGGTAGTGCAAAGATTTAATCATTTAATGTCTTTACTGTGCACATTTTAATCCGCTTAGTTTTGAATATTTATATGGATTTTACCACTAAAGGGAAATTTTAGTAGCTGAGCATAAAAAGAAGAGGAGAATAACGCATCTGAAGGTCATAAACGATATTAATTTAGGAACATAAACATTACTGTATGTATGTAAACTGTACTGTGTATGGCTGGTCTTGGTAGTTTAAAGAAAAAATACACACCAGTCTTCCATTTCTCCCTAAACATTTTAAGCATGAAAGTTTTATGAAACGGTACCCAAATATGCGATTGCTGTATAGAATGAATTTTAATTTAAAAAAATTATTTAACACGAACATTAAGCTGTTTACATCTTCCGCCTGAGAACAGTCACCCGTTGCTACCCAATGCAGAAACACAGCCACTAACTAGCAAAGAGAGGACATTAGCTACCCAATATGATAAAGAAATAAATGATTATTTTGTTTATTTCTTTTGCACATTTATTTGAATATTTCCATCGATTGTACAAGCACTTGGAAACTGTCCAATCCCTAGTTCATCAGGCATTTTACCGGTCTGGCGCCGGTCTGTGTCTTCCAGGATATAATGCCAGCGAACTCTTGTTTTTATGTCCACTATAACAGACAATCTCCTTTGCTTTTAACCGAGCGTTTAATAATTTCCTAAAATGAAAATGATTTACTTTATTTCCCTCACGGGATCAATAAAAGTATCTATCATCTGTCTAAACTATGGGACAGAATTCTGGGGTCTCCCCATACCAGAGATTATGGTAGGGCTTCAGAATGGTGATTGGCTGACACCATCTGACACCCCTCTGATTGGAGAAAAAAGACGTGCATACTATACATACTGTACCAGGAAGAGGATTTCTTTCTATTCAAAACGTGTATTTTAAAAGTTTAAGAAGTAAAAACCTTACAGCGTACACAGATTTCTAAACTGATCAGGATCGTTATCTTTGTCTTATGCATAATAATGTTCACCGCTCTGTCCAGCAAATTAATAATAAACTTTATTTTATATAGCGTTTTAAACGAATAAGTAATTAGATTGCTCATAAACCTAATCACTTGCTTTTTCTTTTTATTTAGGCTCAGATTTCAACTATAGATTGTATTATTAATAACCATAATAAACCAACCAACCAACAAAAACAACCATATAAACATAATACCAACCAAAAACATAGATAACAACCACAATACAAAATCAAATATATCAAACCATTTTACTCTCGCAAAGTCCTCCAATTATCATAATCCCGCCCCTTATGCAAAACCAAACCTTCCTCCCATCCCAGTTTATCCTGTTTATCATAAACAAAATCCACCTCAATTTTCAACATAAAGCATTACACAAAATCAATACCTCAACACTCCATACTCAACAACGATAATTCACAAACAGCCAGAACATGTAACTACACATTCCCAAACAGAGCTAATTTCCATAGCCCCGCCCCTTATGCAAAACCAGCATCCCTCCCCTGTTCTCTCTCTCCCCTGGCGGTTGTAATTGTTTTTATTTTCAAATAAATTTTAGCAAAGTCATGTATTTTAAAAATCTTAAGATTTTTATATTTATGTCTTTATTTAGTGGTTTCATTAGTAACAAAGGCTAAACTTTCTTGGAAAAATGTCTTTTATGTAAACCATGTTTGCTATTAATTCATTCAGGGCTAAAATATGTTCATTGTCTTCTAATGAAAGAAGGGTTCCTTTCGCCGTAGTCGGGTTGAAATTAGAAGCTTGCCACGCCCGGACTGTTACACCAACGCATAAGCATGTTAAAGCGATTTTATTGAGGAGCCTAGCCTTTAACTAGTAAGTACTGTACTTACTGGGTTTTTGAGGGGGGGGAGGTGTCTTTCGCTGGAAATCTCGCCTCCTACTTTGAAAATACCCGTGAAACCGGTTCAATTCGTCACAGCCAGCACTCCTGCAGAGAGGGGGGTTGTACTTGCAGTGTATACAGTACACGCGTTATGCTCTTCGTTAATGTCTAAGCCGGAACATATCATTATATCTCATTTTGTATTTCTTAAAAAATCCCAGCCTATCAGTATTGTTTTTAACCTGTAAAGCGCTTTGAGGAGCCACCTTTAAAGGCGCCATATACAATAAAGTTCATTATTATTACTATTGTAAATTTGCTGGACAGAGAGGTGAACATTATTACACAGAAGACAAAGATAGCGATTTACGTTGCATTGTGTATCGTGCTGCTTTAATACAGTTTTAAATAATTAAAAGTCTAAACAGTATCAGCTTTATTTATGGGTTTTAAATAAAGGTGATTTAAATGCGATTTAAATCAATATAAATGTTTATATTGTAACGCATAGGTGACTATTCATTTTTATTAAAATGACTTAAATTCGATCATGTTGTGATATTTAGAAATATAAATTTGTTTGGTGCGAGTGAGGTTTTATTTAATCTCTGACTCAGTGATGGCCTGGCATGGTGAGGTGCGCTGGCAGCTATGTGGTGTTACGCAGTGGTGGCCTGACACGGTGAGGTGCCCTGGCAGCTGTATGATGCAGTGGTGGCCTGGCACGTTGAGGTGCGCTTGCAGCTATGTGACGCAGTGGTGGCCTGGCACGGTGATGTGCGCTGGCAGCTGTGTGATGCAGTGGTGGTCGGGTATGTAGAGGTGCACTGGCAGCTGTGTGTTGTGACGCAGTGGTGGCCTGGCACGGTGAGGTGCGCTGGCAGCTGTGTGATGCAGTGGTGGCCTGGCACGGTGAGGTGCGCTGACAGCTGTGTGGTGTGGCGCAGTTGTGGCCTGGCACGGTGAAGTGCGCTGGCAGCTGTGTGATGCAGTGGTGGCCGGGCACGGTGAGGTGCGCTTGCAGGTGGGTGATGCAGTGGTGGCCTGGCTCCGTGAGGTGCGCTGGCAGCTGTGTGGTGTGACGCAGTGGTGGCCTGGCACGGTGAAGTGCGCTGGCAGCTGTGTAGTGTGACGCAGTGGTGGCCTGGTACGGTGAGGTGCGCTGGCAGCTGTGTGGTGTGACGCAGTGGTGGCCTGGCACGGTGAAGTGCGCTGGCAGCTGTGTGGTGTGACGCAGTGGTGGCCTGGTACGGTGAGGTGTGCTGGCAGCTGTGTGGTGTGACGCTGTGGTGGCCTGGCACGGTTACATGCGCTGGCAGCTGTGTGGTGTGACGCAGTGATGGCCTGGCATGGTGAGGTGCGCTGGTAGCTATGTGGTGTTACACAGTGGTGGCCTGACACGGTGAGGTGCCCTGGCAGCTGTATGATGCAGTGGTGGCCTGGCACGGTGAGGTGCGCTTGCAGCTATGTGACGCAGTGGTGGCCTGGCACGGTGAGGTGCGCTGGCAGCTGTGTGATGCAGTGGTGGTCGGGTATGTAGAGGTGCACTGGCAGCTGTGTGTTGTGACGCAGTGGTGGCCTGGCACGGTGAGGTGCGCTGGCATATAATGAATATATTCATGTGCATCCAACACACAGTTCAACGCTAGCAACTACACAAAATCTAAAATATGAGCTCTACTTGCCACTTACAATACCAACAGTACCAGCTAACTTTAGTAGTGACATTTTCATGGATCTTTTTAACAATAAAATTTACAACATCAGACTTCAGACACAATTAAACAGGCCTCAAAAAAGTCTGGTACAAACATTTTCAGCATGGTGAAACATGGTGAACATTTCCCCCACTGCGTCACACCACACAGCTGCCAGCGCACCTCACCGTGCCAGGCCACCACTGCATCACCCAGCTGCCAGCGCACCTCACCGTGCCAGGCCACCACTGCATCACACAGCTGCCAGCGCACCTCACCGTGCCAGGCCACCACTGCGTCACACCACACAGCTGCCAGCGCACTTCACCGTGCCAGGCCACCACTGCGTCACACCACACAGCTGCCAGCGCACTTCACCGTGCCAGGCCACCACTGCGTCACACCACACAGCTGCCAGCGCACCTCACGGTGCCAGGCCACCACTGCATCACCCACCTACCAGCGCACCTCACCGTGCCCGGCCACCACTGCATCACACAGCTGCCAGCGCACTTCACCGTGCCAGGCCACAACTGCGCCACACCACACAGCTGTCAGCGCACCTCACCGTGCCAGGCCACCACTGCATCACACAGCTGCCAGCGCACCTCACCGTGCCAGGCCACCACTGCGTCACAACACACAGCTGCCGGTGCACCTCTACATACCCGACCACCACTGCATCACACAGCTGCCAGCGCACCTCACCGTGCCAGGCCACCACTGCGTCACATAGCTGCAAGCGCACCTCACCGTGCCAGGCCCCCACTGCATCATACAGCTGCCAGCGCACCTCACCGTGTCAGGCCACCACTGTGTCACACATATTTCAGCGCCATATATTTCATGGATATTATAATGGATATCTTAGTTATCTTTCTAGTTCACAGGTTTGCATGCATAATTTAATTTTGAAAGCCACTGAGACATCAGGTACTACTGTTGTATTTATGAAAAAGAAACAAAACAAAAAACATACTAACAACTGTGCCATCCTACTCCTTAGTTAATACATTTTATTATTCATAAACAGTTAACATTGTTAGCAAAATATTTTGAATTATATTTAACCCTATTTTTTCTTTAGTTTTGTATTTAACTTATTATATGATAGTCAGACTTAATGTATATTTGAACAATGAAAATATATTTTTACAAGATTTTACATTAAGCACTTAAAATTAATATGGTTAATAATAGTAAACTGTAACATGCTGTAACAAGATCGGTTAAACTGCGAAGAAAATGCTTTCAGAGAAAATGATTCAGGTGTGAAGAACATAGATCTCCAATGCAATTTCAACCAAACCTGTTCCCACACACCCTGCCCCCACTACCATTAGAATATACACAAAGCACTCAAATCTTTCGAGCTAATGATCAGGTGACCCGAGAGAGAGCGAGAGAAACACCAAGGGGTGCGGAACCAGGGAACTATTTACATGGAAAACGGGCGATCTCCCCAGACTGTCCGCCCGTTTCACTGTTACCTGGATACCTCTTTATTTAGAACTCACTAACACTGATTTTTAGTTTAGAAGGATTCAAGTAGGGTTTTAGATGAAAGGCAGCGACCTTAATCAAGCCCAAATCATAATTGAACCCATTCAGAGCCTACATTACATTTTAGCGTTTCATTCTGAGCAGAAGACCCTCACACCTGAAGAAGGGGGAGGTGTTTTTCGCTGGAAATCTCGCCTGCTTCTACTTTACAACCGGAGTGCTGGCTGTGACGAATTAAACCGGTTTTACAAGTTTCAATCACAGACCATGTGACATGGGAGTCAGGAAACTAACACACAGCGCCACCGGATTTGATAACGCTATAAAAACGCTATAAAATAATGTGACTTGGCACAGAACAAGTTTACAGCACAGTACAATAATAAATGCTGACCATGACTTTAGAAGCATAAATTGCCTTACACTCAATTTAAACACAAGCTGTCTTTAGCCCTCTAAGCTGGTTCATACAGAAATGTAGAGATCCAGGCTCAGAACACACAGCTTCATTAGCGAATACATATGCAGGACAACTAGAGAAGACGTTTTACAGAGGATGGATTTTTAGAAACATCCCATCAGTGACATCACTGAAGTCAACTCCTAGGTACTGTAACTGTCGTGTGGATAGTTTCACAAGAATCAGACAAAGGTTTAAGCATCGCTTGTTCTAGATAAAACTGCAAAAAAAAAACAACAACCCATAATGTACTTCTTTGCGGCTCTGTTTGCCCAAATCATATATTCACAACGTGAAATCTAGAAAATAATATTACGTAACCAAAATCCGCAATATGGAAACAGAACCTGTGTAACTGTTGATAGATGATGTACTCGTAACATTTTTTCAAGACGAACTACAACATTTAAAAAATGACTTGT
Source organism: Atractosteus spatula (assembly GCF_055471065.1). Lineage (NCBI taxonomy): Eukaryota > Metazoa > Chordata > Actinopteri > Semionotiformes > Lepisosteidae > Atractosteus > Atractosteus spatula. The sequence goes on from NC_142706.1 coordinate 42,644,520, forward strand.
ATGTACTTGATATCTCTAATCAATCCACGGGTCCCAGCACGAAACGAAACTAAAACGCATACCGTTTCGCGCTTCTTATTAGTTGCTCAAAAGTAATTTGACCGTATGAAATGCATAATATAAACCTAGAAACATATACGTGAGCAGTACTTAAGCACTGTAGTATCGGTGTTAAGACATACCTCTCAAATACTGTAAATCAAGTTAAAAATATCTCAAGACCGATTCTGGTCATAATGAAACCATGTTTCGTGTATGTTTTCTTTAAAGTACCGAGACCAGCCATATACTGTATGTTTATGTTCCAAAATTAATATCGTTTATGGCCTTCACACGCGTTGCAGTATGCTCCTATTCTTTTTATGCTCAGCTACTAAGATTTCCCTTCAGTGGTAAAATTAGATATGAATATTCAATACTTAAACGGGCACAGTTAAGACATTAAATATACATATACATACTGTATACAGTACAGTTTGCATACGGTAATATGTTTATGTTCCTAAATCAATCTCTTTTATGAGCATGTGAAAGGCATGGTGAATCACTGTACTTTGCATGATTGGAAACAAATGCGTGATTGCGAAATGCTGTGGTGTTACTTTTACAAAGATGGTCAATGAAAAAAAGAATGTTGACCAGGGCAATACTTTGAGTTTACACTTACAGCTTGTCCAAGGTCATCATTATTAATACTATTAGTAATATCTTCGTTAAAGACTTTGATGGCCACAGCTCAAACATGAGAGGTTGAGCTTTATAAGCTCCACCTTGCGGAAATTCCGGATACTATTATTTTGCTTGTCGTATTATAGGAGAATTTACAGATGCAGCCATTCAAAATGGGTGAGTTATTTTGCGGCATACCCCGGTGGGCGTGTCGCGGTATAACGCGGTGTCATGCAGTGTCACGTGGTTAATCGCGCGTCATTTGACGCTCTGCCGGAAACTATCCGGCGTCACCTTGTAAAACCGCCAGGGGGAGCTTAACCTCTCATGTACAGCATTTGAGCCTTTAATTTTGAACAGTGTATTACAGCATGTTAATCTTCAGTCATTAAAATGTTGGTATATTTTATGAAAGCAAGATTGCTCAGTTGGACAAAAGTACACAACCTACCTTTATCAGAAATATTTATGCATCAAAGCCTTTACCGAAGATATTACTAATAGTATTAATAATGGATGACTTTGGACAAGCTGTATACTCAAAGTATAATTTCTTTAGCACATTTGTACAAGCACTTGGAATCTGTCCAAGCCATACTTTGTCAGGCATTTTGTTTTACTTCAACGGGCATAAAAACTTCCTTGCTTTTAACAGGGCGTTTCATAATTTCTAACTACGAAAATGATTTAAAATGCGACACCTATCATTCAACTAGAGCTTAAAATATCACAAGGAAAAATACACACCGGTATTCCATTTCTCCCTAAACATTGTAAGCTTCGAAGTCTTTAACTAACGTGATACCGGAGTCAACAAGCATACTTTTAGAATTTGATTAAAAGGGAATATAATATGGAATCGCGTATCTCAAGAATTTAATAACGGTATGATTATATCCGTGTACTGCGGCAGGGCTGTGTAGGGCTGTTTCGCCTGCCTGCTCATGCGAGCTGTCTTGTAGCCTACTGGTCTAGGTGTGTGAATACCAACGGGCAGGTTGTGTGTTCAAATCCAGCTGGTGTTGGACCTTCCAGTTTTATTTATTTATTTTTTAATCGCGTAACATAAACATATTACCATATGCAAACTGTACTGTATACAATATGTATATGTATATTTAATGTCTTAACTGTGCCCGTTTAAGTATTGAATATTCATATCTAATTTTACCACTGAAGGGAAACCTTAACATAAACATACAGTATATGGCTGGTCTCGGTACTTTAAAGAAAACATACACACCAGTATTCCATTTCTCCCTAAACATTGTAAGCTTCGAAGTCTTTAACGTGATACCGGAGTCAACAAGCATACTTTTAGAATTTGATTAAAAGGGAATATAATATGGAATCGCGTATCTCAAGAAATTAATAACGATATAATTATATTCATGTTGCAAAAGAACTGCAACGGACATAAAAACTCCCTTGCTTTTAACAGAGTGTTCCATAATTTCTAACTACGAAAATGCCAGGTGAAAGGATTTGTAAACATATTTTGTTAAAGCAAGTCAGTTTTTTCTGCAACACATAAAATACATTTTTCCAAGAAAGTTTAGCCTTTGTCACTGATGAAACCACTAAATAAAGACATAAATATAGAAATCTTAAGATTTGTTTTATTTAATGTTTGTAGCAGGATGAACTGTCAGAGTGTATATTTTGTTCGCAAAGTTGCTGCAAGATGTTAACAGTGAAAAAGGTATTTAGAAATGAGTTATTTCAAGATGAAAAAGAAAACATACACGAAACATGGTTTCATTACGACCAGAATCGGTCTTGAGATATTTTTAACTTGATTTACAGTATTTGAGAGGTATGTCTTAACACCGATACTACAGTGCTTAAGTACTGCTCACGTATATGTTTCTAGGTTTATATTATGCATTTCATACGGTCAAATTACTTTTGAGCAACTAATAAGAAGCGCGAAACGGTATGCATTTTACTTTCGTTTTGTGCTGGGACCCGTGGATTGATTAGAGATATCAAGTACATACAAGTCATTTTTTAAATGTTGTAGTTCGTCTTGAAAAAATGTTACGAGTACATCATCTATCAACAATCACACAGGTTCTGTTTCCATATTGCGGATTTTGGTTAGGTATTATCAAATCCAGTGGCGCTGTTAGTTTACTGAGTCCCATGTCACATGGTCTGTGATTGAAGCCTATAAAACCGGTTTAATTCGTCACAGCCAGCACTCTTCAGGTGTGAGGGTCTTCTGCTCAGAATGAAACGCTAAAATGTTTGTGTATATTCTAATGGTAGTGGGGGCAGGGTGTGTGGGAACAGGTTTGGTTGAAATTGCATTAGAGATCTATGTTCTTCACACCTGAAACATTTTCTCTGAAAGCATTTTCTTCGCAGTTTAACCGATCTTGTTACAGCATGTTACAGTTTACTTTTATTAACCATATTAATTTTAAGTGCTTAATGTAAAATCTTGTAAAAATATATTTTCATTGTTCAAATATACATTAAGTCTGACTATCATATAATAAGTTAAATACAAAACTAAAGAAAAAATAGTGTTAAATATAATTCAAAATATTTTGCTAACAATGTTAACTGTTTATGAATAATAAAATGTATTAACTAAGGAGTAGGATGGCACAGTTGTTAGTATGTTTTTTGTTTTGTTTCTTTTTCATAAATACAACAGTAGTACCTGATGTCTCAGTGGCTTTCAAAATTAAATTATGCAATAAATAACCACATGTAAGACTCTGATGCTTAAAATCTTTAGGGAGAAAGTGGAATACTGGTGTGTATTTTTTCTTTAAACTACCAATACCAGCCATATACAGTCTGTAACGTAGGGATTTCTATATGTCTTTATTTAGTGGTTACATTAGTGACAAAGGCTAAACTTTTAGCTTCAGTAACGTGTACATATCTCCCCTTTTTATAAAACGACATGGTTGAAAACTGTTCCAGAGCCACTGTTGTTATAACAGTGAAAAGTACATCATGAAATGCCTCTCCCTGTTCAATCCACTGGAAAAAAGAAAAGGAGCATAAAGCTTCTGATGGTCATAAACGATATTCATTTAGGAGCAGCATCAGAGGTATGTTTTTAACTGCACTGCATTGGAGAGAATACCATAGTGTGTTTTTTTTTTACTCCCTGGCGGAAACTGGCTTCCAGAAGAATCAGTATGGCTCAGAGATTAAATAAAACTTCACTCGCACCAAACAAATGTATATTTCTAAATATCACAACATGATCGAATTTAAGTCATTTTAATAACAATGAATAGTCACCTATGCGTTACAATATAAACATTTATATTGATTTAAATCGCGTTTAAATCACCTTTATTAAAAACCCATAAATAAAGCTGATACTGTTTAGACTTTCAATTATTTAAAACTGTATTAAAGCAGCACGATACACAATGCAACGTAAATCGCTATCTTTGTCTTCTGTGTAATAATGTTCACCTCTCTGTCCAGCAAATTTACAGGTTAAAAACAATACTGTTAGGCTGGGAAAACGATTTTTTTTTAAGAAATACAAAATGAGATATAATGATATGTTCCGGCTTAGACATTAACGAAGAGCATAACGCGTATACTGCATACACTGCAAGTACAACCCCCCTCTCTGCAGGAGTGCTGGCTGTGACGAATTGAACCGGTTTCACGGGTATTTTCAAAGTAGGAGGCGAGATTTCCAGCGAAAGACACTCCCCCCACCCTCAAAAACCCAGTAAGTACAGTACTTACTAGTTAAAGACTAGGCTCCCGACTACGGCGAAAGGAACCTTTCTTTCATTAGAATACAATGAACATATTTTAGCCCTGAATGAATTAATAGCAAACATGGTTTACATAAAAGACATTTTTCCAAGAAAGTTTAGCCTTTGTCACTAATGAAACCACTAAATAAAGACATAAATATAAAAATCCTAAGATTTTTAAAATACATGACTTTGCTAAAATTTATTTGAAAATAAAAACAATTACAACCGCCAGGGGAGAGAGAGAACAGGGGAGGGATGTTGGTTTTGCATAAGGGGCGGGGCTATGGAAATTAGCTCTGTTTGGGAATGTGTAGTTACATGTTCTGGCTGTTTGTGAATTATCGTTGTTGAGTATGGAGTGTTGAGGTATTGATTTTGTGTAATGCTTTATGTTGAAAATTGAGGTGGATTTTGTTTATGATAAACAGGATAAACTGGGATGGGAGGAAGGTTTGGTTTTGCATAAGGGGCGGGATTATGATAATTGGAGGACTTTGCGAGAGTAAAATGGTTTGATATATTTGATTTTGTATTGTGGTTGTTATCTATGTTTTTGGTTGGTATTATGTTTATATGGTTGTTTTTGTTGGTTGGTTGTTATTATGGTTATTAATAATACGATCTATAGTTGAAATCTGAGCCTAAATAAAAAGAAAAAGCAAGTGATTAGGTTTATGAGCAATCTAATTACTTATTCGTTTAAAACGCTATATAAAATAAAGTTTATTATTAATTTGCTGGACAGAGCGGTGAATATTATTATGCATAAGACAAAGATAACGATCCTGATCAGTTTAGAAATCTGTGTACGCTGTAAGGTTTTTACTTCTTAAACTTTTAAAATACACGTTTTGAATAGAAAGAAATCCTCTTCCTGGTACAGTATGTATAGCAAACCAGCACGTCTTTTTTCTCCAATCAGAGGAGTGTCAGATGGTGTCAGCCAATCACCATTCTGCGTTGGGTAGCAACGGGTGACTGTTCTCAGGCGGAAGATGTAAACAGCTTAATGTTCGTGTTAAATAAATTTTTTTAAATTCAATTAAACGGGCACAGTTAAGACATTAAATATATATATACATACTGTATACAGTACAGTTTGCTTTCGGTAATATGTTTATGTTACGCGATTAAAAAATAAATAAATAAAACTGGAAGGTCCAGCACCAGCTGGATTTGAACACACAACCTGCCCGTTGTTATTCACGCACCTAGACCAGTAGGCTACAAGACAGCGCGCATGAGCAGGCAGGCGAAACAGCCCTACACAGCCCTGCCGCAGTACACGGATATAATCATACCGTTATTAAATTCTTGAGATACGCGATTCCATATTATATTCCCTTTTAATCAAATTCTAAAAGTATGCTTGTTGACTCCGGTATCACGTTAAAGACTTCGAAGCTTACAATGTTTAGGGAGAAATGGAATACTGGTGTGTATTTTTTTCTTTAAAGTACCAAGACCAGCTATATACTGTATGTTTATGTTCCAAAATTAATATCGTTTATGGCTTTCACACGCGTTACAGTATGCTCCTATTCTTTTTATGCTCAGCTACTAAGATTTCCCTTCAGTGGTAAAATTCAATATCTACAACGGGCACAGCAAAGACGTTTACTGTAAGTCTTTCTACGACAGACCAACGGACCACGAGTGCCCCTGTCGGTCAACCAATCACGTACTGCGGTGCCGCGCGTCATCTTGCGTCATACTGAGCGACGTCACCTGCGGTACGTGTCTGTAACGCGCACTTTGAATGGCTGCATCTGTACGGTAACTCGCGGTATTTACCGGTAGCTTGCGGTAGACTGCGTACAGCGTACCGCAAAATAATGCGGTATCGCCCGCGCATTTTGAATGGCTGCATCTGTATAGAATGATAAAATACCCTGGTTTCACATTTTTATTTGCTTTAATTTTAATTTATTTTTTTAATTTACTCTATGAATCTCAAAAACGGATTTAGAGATATTTCCATATTTTAGAGTCTTGTTTCTTCTTAACTGTTTCTTGTAAATAATTACGATACTCAAAGGGAAACCAAGGAAAAATTAGCCATTAAATTATGGTTTTTAATATATGACAGTCCAAAATGCAAAGTCTATCTGTTGTTTTGTGAGTGTTATGTATGAAAATCACATTTTCTAAAGCCTAAAACCATGTATAACTTCAATCTTATTGCTAATATTACTCAAGATCTTCATTGATTTTAAAATCATATGGGTATTTCAACATTTGTATTGAAGTTGAATTATAAATACCATTAAATTAGTATGGAATACTTCTAGGATTAAGTAGTATTAAAATATGCTCATTGCTTCCATTATCCACCAGAGTCATGCCCAGAATATTTTCTCAATAATATTATCTGGGGCAAATACAGTATACACTATTGAATTCTTAGTTTATGCTAATTCTCCAATCTCTTTATGGAAAACACAAGCAAACAGACCTTTCTAGTAACATTTCTGGATAAATTAAACTTGATTTCGGTTTTGGTGAGCAATCCTACTGTATATATGATTTTCACTGAAATTTAGTATCACTGGTAGAGTTCCAGATTAGAATTAACAGCTATTTTGTATCTAAACTTTGAATATCTAAAGGACATATAGACACAGTGATGCCTAGAATGTTGGCCTTTTAACTTACTGTAATTCCCATCACACTCTATTAAATGACTCCAACTTCTGTATATTTCAGTCAGCGGAATGATAAATTTGATAGAATTTTAGATAGATATTTTAGACTATCAATTAGGAAATAGTCTTTTCATTTTGTGAAGATGTAGTTATATTAGATGGACAAACACAAAACACATAAACATTCAAATATAAATACAAAAAATTTACTCTCCTGAAGAAATCCTGCTTCTAGGTCACCAAATCAGAGGAAGAAGGACACCATAAACAGACATTTCGTTGGTCAACACACACACCAATAGAGCATTTAACACTGCTGTGTCTTACTAGCCAGTATCTTGTGCTCTCGTCATCCATATTACAAATTCTTCTCCATCAAGGGTCTTTTTAATGTTTTGTCTGATATCATTGGTTTGGATTTAATTGAACAGGTGGTGCTCTGAATTTAAGCATGTGAGGAGTGTACATCAGGGTTGCTGAGTGCTGGAGTTGAGAAAGAAGGAGAGTTGGTTGATATGAATTATGAATTATGGTGTGAGTATTTTGTTGAAATATTATTGTGTACAACTTGTATTTGAGTAAGGTGTGAATTGTTTTTTGTATTGTTTTTGTTGCCTTCTTTTCCCTCCTATGTACAGTACCATCCTGGACCTTGTTTTACTTTTTTTGTTAATATCTGGCTGTTTAATTTGTTATTTATTTTTTTTCTTTGTCTAATTTTTGTTGCCATACCTCAAAGTTCAGCCAACAGTTTAGAGGCTGCTCTGATAAGTTTTAAACATGATTTGTAATCTCATGGCACTTGAAGCAGTCCCTAAATAGAAAATTAAAATCTTCCACTGTTTCTCTTTAGAAATTCCATAAACCTACGTTAGTCAGATTAAGTTATGAAATATTTCTGAGGATAAGGTTGCCTTCATTGCACCCAATATAAAAAATATTGTTTAGAATTATAAATTGTTCATTGTGTCACTTAAATGTTAATGGGCTTTTTAGAGTCCAAACCTAAATTTATTATCATGCTAATGATCTCATTTTCTGTATTGTCCTCTGAGAAAGCACGTTTAGCATTCTGAATGTAATTGAATTTATTGTACTATAAAATAGTTTTCTCATGAGGAAGATAGATGACTGCTTTTGACTTGTGAAAATATTCAATAGACACCATTTAGATTTTCAAGATTTATAGGATGTAGACTGATCATGCAAGAGGTGGACCTTCTGAATTTTTCAGTAAGTTTCAGCTGTCAAATAGAAAATAACACATACCTCACTTCCATAACCTATACAAGTAAAGTCAAATGTTCATATTTTGAAAAATACATTTAAAATGTTACAAAGAAACACAATGTGTAAACAATAAACACTATTTATTTGTAGTCCAGAAATATGCTTAATGTAATTATCCTTTTTTGATATGTTATTTTGAATAACCTGGGTCACAAATCGGTTACAGTGTGGTAATCATCAATTTCCCTACGGGATTAATAAAGTATTATCTATTTATCTATCTAACACAAATAAAATAATCAAATACTATTTCAGCTGTGAATCAGCAGATGGTAAAATAGACTGCATGGATTGTTTCACACTTACAAAATATTTATGATAACAATGTATTCTTAGTACTGTTCTATTATTCTTATTACAGGAATTTTATTCAGATTCAATGCTCCCACCATTGAAATAGATTCTATCGTGTCAACATAGTATTGCTTTGGACCAAGTAATATAAGGCATTATGTTTTGGAATGATGTTCATGTTTGTTCAAAATTGTTTTACATTATCATTAATATTTTTGTAAATACACAACCTTCAACATTTTGATGCTTTTTAGTTGATCAATTATAAGATAAAGTACATAAAGTGCATAAAGTACAACATAGAAGGCATATTTAAAAGATTTTAATGACTTGGTACAGTACCTCCTTTAGATACTGATAACATCGACATATATAGAGTGTCTTGTTCAGAACCCTTGCGCAGTTTTCACATTTTGTTGTTTTAATAATGCAGCAATTAATATTTTTTTATATTCACAAACTAATACACACATTTAACAAACATTAAGACAGAAGTAAGCAGATAATTAAAATGAAAGAAAAATGGAAATTCGTGATAGCATAAGTATACAACCCTTTGCTGTGCCAAACCAAAATTAATTTAACAAGCCACCATTAAGTTAACAAGTCAAAAGATTAGTTAAGCAGCCTCTGTCTGCAATAATAATGCTTTATATGATTTCAGAATAAATCCATTTGTTTCTGTAACCACAAAGATGAAGATAATTTCAAAACAACTCAGGGAGAAAAGTGGTGTAAAGGCATCAGGAAATCAGGAGAAAAGTATAAAAATATTTTAAAGACAATTACTGTAGTAGTTCAGGTGGGTAGCTGCGTCAGCATGCGTAGGCTGCAAAGAAACAAGTAATGGGTTTATTCCATGCTGAAAAGAATAGGTTTATATAAATAGGTTTATTCCACACCTGAAGAAGGCTCCACAGCCGAAACATTGTGCTTTCTTTCTTCTCATTTCAGCATGGAATAAACCTATTAATTGCTGTAGTATCCCTTTGAGCAATGTTATGTCTATCATTAAAAAAGTTAATGTCACACAGACACTGCCTAGATCAGGTTGTCCCTCCACACTGAGCTGCTGGGCAAGGCGGAAACTGGTTAGGGATGCTCCTGTGATCTACTTTAAAAAATGTTATGGTTCCACAATATGGTTCAACCTGGTCACTCCACAAAGGGGGCTTAATATGGAACTTAAAAAAAACTTTTTAAATCCCAAATTTACAAAGTCATAACTGATACAGCAAAAATGTGGCTAAATATTTTGCGATCAGACAAAAAAATTGTACTGTTTTAAATGCAAAGCATTATCCATCCATTTTCTACCTGCTTTATCTAATGCTGGGTAATTTGGGAGCCAGAGCCATCTCACAAACAAGGGGCATCAGGCAGGATATAACCTGGATGGGATGCCATTCCATGTCAGGGCAGACAGGCACCAACACAGACATGCGCATACTGTACTCACACCAGGGCCAATTTCCCCAGAAGCCAACTTATTTACCAATACAGTATGTCTGCAAACTCAGGGAGAACACAGAAAAATGTACAGAGATACACTAGGTCTGGATTGAAGCCAGGGCCCCAGTACTGTGGGACAGCAATGCTTATCACAGGACCCTGCTGCTGCCATTTTCAACCTAATATTTTATTTAAATCAGAATACTCAAACTGAAGACTTCTAGAATTGGATAAAGTGGTAAGAAAATGGATGGATGGATTAAGCTGAAAAAATGTGTAAACATCATTGTGTAATTTCAGAAAAGAGTCTCTATTTTGTGATGGTAAGAATCTGAATACATTTGCAACATACTATATATTAACTTGTAGTTATTATTTTGGAAAAAAACAAAAAAATACTTATCTTCAATGTGTATCACACAAAAAAAACATTATGTTAAAGGTTATATACATTATTTTATATAATACACATAGAAAACATAGGTTTTCCAGAAAAGATTGGAATGTAACAAAGAAACACCTCATTCCTTTATCAAGTCAGAAAACATCCTTTGAGATATCATTTTATATGTATCTCCTTTTGTTAGGAGAAATCATTAAAATTGAACAAATACATTTAAATTAAAGTCTGTTTATTGATGAAATAAGATATGTATGTGATTGTCACTTCCTGTGATGCTACAATGCTATCAAATAGCAAGTTAATCTTGAGTTCCAGAAATTCTGCAGATGACAATATACAGAATGTTATAATTGCCTGGGCACAATTCTAATGGTTCTTTTTTATATATATACATATCATTCAAATTTAGAACACAGCATTTGCAGTTTTCCAACACTTCAATTGTAATAATCATTCTGCCGAAGAGATCACCATCTGTGAAGTGAGTCGGTGTTATGGAACAAATGCTTCCCACATTCTAAAGGAGTGAGATTTGATCCTAAAACGTGGTAGTTTGGAATCTCTTTTTTTAATGAACATCCCACTGTGGCATCATAACAACATCATCTACAGAAGTTATGAAGAATTACAAATGTACTGCACCGACATTTGTTCTTAAGTAACTGAAGAAAGACCTTTGTAGAAACTTGTCATGAAAGAAATTAGTTTTCAATCATTTAAACCTTGTGTACAAATCTTCCTTTTCTTTTGATGGATGCATTAGATGCAGGTGATTTACTATCCACAGTGAAGGCTATTTTAATCTCAAAACCTAAAAAGACTTGCAAGTTGCTCACACATCTTAAATTCAGTGGACAAAAGATTTATTAACAACAGAATACTTATTACAACATACTAACTTTTCATATTTTTGAGTTAGAGCTCAATGTTTTCAAATGCACCCTGAAAATGCTTTGCTCTCTATGAACCTAAGAACCAATGAAAAATCCTGATAGTACCATTAACAATCCAAGAAACTAGAACAGGTAACAAAATAATTCTAAAAACTGTTGTACTGTATATCCTTTATGGATGAAACACTTTAGGACGCCTTAACTCCAGGTTCTGAGTAAAGCACTGTACTGACTGATAGACTGCTATGTAGTAATATGCCTACTTTTTATGTTCAATATGCTATTTTCCCCTTAAGTATTTAGAAATTACTGGGAATATTCCAATTGATGGATTTGATTCAAATGCAAGGACATTTTATATAGATGTAAATTCATTTCAAGATATCTATCAAGTATTCTATTTCTGAATCTCCCTTTTTTCCCTAGTCAATAAAAATTAAGTCTTAGATAAATACTCAAGTCTTTCAACCTGTGGATACTTAAATTAATGGTAATAATTCATAATTAACTTTATATCCCATTCTTTATGTTTCCATACTCTAACAGTAAAGAAAAACAACATTAAAATATGAAAGAACAACTCAAATTCATTTAAGGTAAATCATTTTGAAAGAAAATAGGAGTCTTTACATAAAGAACTAGTGTTTTGTTTTTTTTCTTTTAGAATTTACACCCACTGCACGTAGTGCTTCACTGTTTTAACAGACTCATTTCAAAAGGAATGTAAGTAGTTGCTAGGAAACCTTTTTGTGTTCTTTTTGTGTCTTATATAGCTTTTGCGTTTTAGCTGATGAAACTGTGCTCCTAGGTACAGAGGGATTTAGGAAGATTCGAGCAATAAGAGTGAAACTGCAGCATAGATAAGCAAAAAATTATTGTTCTTTATTCAGGTAATAATGGGGATTTGAATTAAAGAAAAGACATGTCTGCTAGCTTTATTCTGTACTTTACATATGTTTGCTTTTCTTCTTTTCTTGTAAAAGGGAAGCATTCAAAATTCTTCTTGCAATATATTATGGAAGGTATGATAAATATTCAACTATGAATAAATAAAGCATCAAATGATAGATTTAGGTTTTAAGGTTTAACACTAAATAAATTAATGCCAATTACTCAGAAATATAATGCTTATAACATTTTGTTTTTGTGAAAACAGAATAAAAGGATTTAGCACTATTGGAAAAAAAATGGAATCTCAAACTGAGGGATATGAAAAGACAGTAATAAAATGCAGTTGTTCTGCAAAATCATATTATCCATATTAAAATAATTCCGAAACTACACAGTTCTACACATCTTTGTTTAGAATGAACATGTTCTAAACCACAAATTGAAGCACTTAGTAGTACCCTAAATCTAAGATAGGATCAACCAAATATCACAGGTGATTCTTAGAGGTAACAGAAGTAATAGAAGTAGGAAGAGAGCAGGATCTTAAGGGCCTTAAAGTGTTTTTTTTTTTGGGGGGGGGGTTATTTTTATCTCAGCTCCCCTATTCTTCCTCAGGTCTAGTGGAAACTATACAGCAGACAGAAGTCTTCAAGGAATTGAATAACAAACATGTTGACTAGATGCCCATCAATTTCCACAGTCAGAGGTGAAATGGGAAGTGTGAAGAGGTGCTGAGCTGGTGGGAACCGGACCTGAAGCAGAGGGACTGAAGGTAAACAAAGGAGGGAAAGGGGAAAGACAAAATGCAAAGACTCCAATAGCCCATGGGTTGTTTGCATTTGATTCACCCCCTTGATCACCCAGACTTTCATGTCATCACTCAAGTCCTGGAGTTCTAGCCAGAAAGAGGATATAAAAATGACAGCCAATGGAGGAATAGACTGGCACTGTTTACTTCACTTGCAACCTTCCAGGGCACGGGAGGTGAAATATATTGTTTGAGACTATCGAGACTAAAGAAGATGCTAAACACAACCAATGTATCAATATACAGCCTGCAAGAATAGTTCTCTGTGCAGTTTTTTTCTTAAAGGTATTTGAAGAGTGATACAATACTATTGTAACTTTGAGATGCAATGTAACATAAAACTAATATCTAAATTACCAGTATTGTGCTGGTGTTGAGACCTGTTATGGTACAGGGGGACAGCCTTCTTTCATGTGTGAGAGAAAGGGTCCTGGAAAATTGTTAGATAACACAGTTGTCTACAGTACACAGAAATTGTGCTGTAAAAAATATTACTTCTTGACATATTAATTCTTATAGGAAAATGTTTTGAAAAGGGCTTCAAACTATCAAGAACTTGTTGTTCAAGCATTAAAATTCTCAAAATGATTCACAATGGATCAAAAACAGTTAACTCGTTAAAATAAAAAAGCCTGAAGAACTGTATATGCTATGGAAATAAATAACTTAATTCTTATTAGCATATGATGTGGAAGAGGTCTGCCCTCAGCCCTTTCTGAGAAAGCTGATTTACCAACCATGCTGCCAAGGATGTTTAAAAATGTTTTGTTCTGAATGAAATCTGCACATACTGTACATACTGTAGTTTGGTGGAATAATTAGCATATTTTGGTGAAAGTCTGGGTGACCAGTAATTATCACACTTAGACCACACTTGTTTAATCTTACACGCACGTTGGTTTCCCTGGGAGCATTTAGTGAGTACAAATTCCTCCACAAATTTTCTTTATTCAGCTATCATTTGTATGTAGCTGTTTAGAAATGATAAAAAACTTCAGAATTTCTGTACTTAAAAATACAAATATTGTTTCATTGTAGATGTAGGTGTCTAAAACCTGATATTTTATTTTATTTATTTATTTATTTATGTATGTATGTATTTATTTCATGTACTTGCAAGTTCCTAGCAAAAAACAACAGCTAATCTTTCAGTAACCTGTGAATTACCTTAGGACCACTTACAAAAATTGTGTAAAAAAATTCAGTTCAAATATTAGCTTAGAGATTCAGCTTCCAAATCAATTTTTCCACACTCTAAGCCAGGTGGATCTAATTCTGGTCCTGGAAGGCCAGTGTATCCGCAAGTTCTCTTCCCAATATTGGTTTAATTGGACTAATTTACAGTCTTCTCCTACCTCTACATGCACTAGTACATTAAAGAGCACTAGAAAACTAGGACTAGCATTGGTTACACCCACTCTAAGAAAAACTTCTCTATCCCAAGGACTAATTTTCTTAAAAGGCTATATAAAGCCAAATAGGCTATTTATTTTTTTATTGAGAATATTAATGTTCTTTGCAATTAAATTTAAAAATTCCCAAAGAATTTTAAACACCAAAGTAGTATTCGGTTCTATATATGAGAGACTGAGAGACATACAGTATATGTCACAGACTGCCAACAGTTCAAAAAGGAACAGGCTTACATGCTGTGATCAATTTAGTTTGCATTTAGTGGCCAGGATTGTGTCAATGTTTTCTTGCATGTGGCCTTCTCATGTGTTCATTTCTTTCCCCAGGACTTCAAATGCAAGCTGTGGATGGAAAAGGCAAGGATTGAAGAAAACACTGGTTTCCCAGACTACACCTTTGGTTTTGGCACATGAAGGTGTGAGGGTTTGCTGAGCCAATTGGGATCAAACCCTGGGCACAGGGGGTGGCAGGAAAAGAATGAAAGAATTGATAGGGCCCCATGACACCTTGAGATTTGCATACTGACAGTTCTGAAATGGCTCAAGCTTTCTCCTGATAATCAACTGGACACAACTGCCCCTAAGTTGGGGATTGGCTAACTGAAAGGAATAAAAATATTTAAACCTGAACAGATGGGTGCTCTCTCTTCTTCCCACAAGACAGAGCAAGAGAACCTACTTTATGTAAGACCACAGGAGAGAAGGAAATGATCCAGGAACTGCAGGTCAAGGGAAGCATTGGTGATAGAAGTGAGATACTGTGCTGGGTCTTGTTTTTCCTGGGGTGAGAAGCCCAGCCATTGCAGAGACTGGAGATGTTAGACTTGACGAAAAATCATTTGGTTGTTCTCTCTTCTTCTCAACAGGGACTTTTGGGGACAAACTATTTCTTTATGTTTGATGAGAAATACCTGTGTTGTATTAAACACATTCCCTGTCATTTCTTTTTCCCACTGCTTTCGGTTCCGGTTGAGAGGGAACGTTGACATGTTCTGGCTGCTGCTCCTCTTGCCAGTTTTCATTTTTATTTTTATTTACTTTTTACTTCTTTTTTTTCTTTCTCTGTCTCCCTCAGTTTTATTTTAGCTGCTTCACATTACAAGCTTTCTACATACACACTTCCACAGTGACTGCTTCTACTGCTGACTACTCACCTCTGGAATTATTCAACTGAGGACATTATTAACCACCAACTGCTGCCCTCATTCAGGATTTCCTTCCCTGTTTTGTCACATAATCACGGATTCCACAAAAAGGTTTCTAAGGTACTCTTCTCCATAATTACTTCAACTGGAACGGAATCATTTCCTTGAAAAAACACATGTGATTATTGCCAAAAAAATTGGGATCCTGCGACCAATGCATTACAATCACTGCAGCACAAGATGCCATTTCTTTCCTTCCTCCACCTGTGGAGTCACTATCCCTGTCTCTCGCTATAAGGTTGCAGTGTCCGTATTGGCACAGACCTAAAAAGTTTACTCTATCTACTGCCCGGAACCCACTCTGCTGCCCCCTGGCTCTCTGAAACTGGCTAGATAAGCACTACTAAATACCCGCTCTGTGAACAAGGCTCATATGTGACTTTATTACAGGAAAAAACTTGACTTTCTTGTGCTTAACCAAAACCTGGCACAGACAAAATGATGCTCCTGTTCAATCAGCTAGTCCCACCGGGGTACGGCTTGTACGACCTCCGTCATCACACAGGCAGAGGTGGGGGCATTATTGTTATTTATAATCTCCTTTAAATTTAAGTCCTGTTACTGTACCTCTGTTCTTTTCCTTTGAGTGTCTTGTTTTAAATGTCTCCATTCCCCACTTTACCATTACTGCCACAGTCTACAGACCACCTAAACATAATGAAGCCTTTTTGCCGATTTACTTTTGTTTTGATAAGTTTGCCGATTTACTTTTGTTTTTATATACATATTGACACACAGTCTTCCAGTTTAGCTAAGGATTTTCTAGCTCTGTTGGGATGCTTTGATCTAACCCAATTTGTTCTTAGCCGAATACATAACAAAGGACATACCCTTGATTTAATCATTGCAAACGACTCTTTTGTTTCTCACTACTCTTCCCTTGAACTAGGGCTCTCTGACCACTTGGCTATTCTCCTCAATCTGGAATTATGTATTTCTAACACTTCCCCCTCACACTTCGTACATTTTCTCAACTGGCAATCAGTTGATCAGCCTAGGTTCACGAATTCTGGTCTATCCTCCTTATATTGTTTCTTTACCTCTAATCCTCTAGGACAGTGGTTCTCAAACTTTTTGGACCAAGTACCACCCCTGATTAATCCAAAGCATCCAAGTACCACATACAAGTCATCTTCTCATAGGAACCCCAGACATTCTTAATGACCAACATGAGCGCGCTTGTGCACACACACACTCACACACATATAATAAATATTATAATAACTTTATTTGATATAACACCTTTAAAGGTGGCTTCTCAAAGCGCTTTACAGAAAAAAAAAACAGGAAAAACAACAAATAAAAATAAACAATAAAAAAACACCATTTCAGTAAGAGGGGTGAGCCTGTTTAGTCAAGCAAAGCAGATGTGAATTCGTTTTTCGAGCCTTCGCAACAGAGTCTAACAGATTTTAAATTGTCAGGTATTTTCTTGACGGCAAAGGTCTTGCGGTGGATGTTGCAATGCGTCCATTCATTTTTGGAGTAACCTCTCTAATTCGTGCAACTACACCACTGTGTCGGCTTGTCATTGCTCTAGCACAGTCTCTACGCATTTTATCCAGTCGATGCAATTCTCTTCGATAAATTAATTCAGAAGCTGAAATATGTGCTTTCCTGTAGTTCCTGTTGGTAGCGGTTTACAGAACAGAAAGTCCTCATGGGACGTACCCTCAAACTCGTATCTAACGTAAACGAGCGAATTGGCCAAATCAATGACATTTATAGACCATCTAATTGCAGTGAAAAACATCTACTCATCTTAACGCGCTCTACCAGCGTACTTTTGATATCATCCGCCATTTCAATAATTCTATGAGTGACTGTGTCTTTCAGAGGGGGCAGCAGGTCGAGCTGTTTAGCAGATTTTTCTCCACACATAATACGTGTCAGCTCTTTTGCCAACGGTAAATAAGGTTCTTCAAAAATAGTGTGGGGCTTACCTGCTTTAGCAATACGCAAGCTTACTTTTTTCCCCGTTTCTGTTTCAGGAGTCTGTCTCAGAAGTTAAAAGAAGTTTTTATTTCATGCACATGGGAGCGAAACACAGACGCTCGGTGTATTTTTCTCAAATTAACCTAGAACAGTTCTTAAATATTTTTCTGTTATCTATCACGCTTTCTCGTGCTCACAAGATTACCAGCATTCCTAGCACGCATTTCTATGCATTCCTGGGTTTACAACATTGGCATTGTTCCAAAATCACGCACATTCTCCTACCTCTCTATTTGCTGGAGATAAGTTTTCTAAATACAATTGGTCACTTATGTTCATATCACACATTCCTATAGAGTGGTATAGAATTACATTGTAGCTGTCCACTCAGGTATTAACGTGTGCTGTATCGTAGAACGTAGGCTGCGTATTCGACACGTCTTAAGATAGAAAATATGAAAACCCATCCCGATTTTTCAGTGCACACAACAAAGTTCCAGGCCATATGGCTTACTAGCTGGCGGCGTACCACTCCTGGTACACGTACCACAGTTTGAGAACCACTGCTCTAGGACAAAATACATTTGCTAAATAGTGCTCTCATATCTACCCTCGACACCTTCACTCCTCTATAAACTTGAACCACCTCTTTTTTTTTTGCTCTGCCCCCGGTACAACCACCATCTGCGATCAATGAAGGCAGTCTCCCAGAAACTTCAACATAGGTGGGATCTTTCTGGCATAAACATACAATATCAGACTTGGAAAGATTACTTGTCTGAATATAAGGTTATGATTGAGTCTGCTAGATCCACTTACTTCTCTCACATCATTGAAAATAACCATACCAACCCTAGGCAACTTTTCTCCATGTTCAACTGAGTGCTAAAGCCAAACTGCCCCATCACATTACCTGCCTCATTACATTTAGATTGGATTTAAGTTTAAAATTGTACTAGTTAAGTCTGGTGTTCCTCAGGGGTCGATACTGGGCCCCCTACTTTTCAGCATTTACATATTTCTACTTGGTCAGCTTTAAGATCACACCCCATCAACTTTATAAAACCAATGCTGTAACCCTATCTGTGGATGGTGCTGTACTTGAGCTTATGTCTAAATTGAAAAACTTGGGGATATTTAATTTAGGCTTAACATTTGACCCAAATGTGCAACATATTGTCAAAATATCATTCTTTTACCTCAGAAATATTGCCAGACTATGTTCGATGTTATCAATAACTGTTGCTGAAAAGCTGATCAACACATTTGTCTTCTCCCTAATTGACTACTGTAATGCTCTACTCACAGGGGTTTCTAAATCCACATTGAACAAACAGCAGCATGTCCAAAATTTGAAAAGATTGAACAGCTTCAGGTCCAGCAAACATTATGGAGCATCTCTCTTTGCAGATCAGAATCAACTTTGGAAATTGCAGTGTTTTAAGAATTCTTTGATGATGCCCAATTCTGTGTAGGCTGCTGAGTTATAGAAATGTGAAAAGGAGCCCTACAAAAATTTTGTTGACTTGCACAGGATTAATGAGCATGGCATTATCATTGTCTTATTTTTCTCAACAGCAGCTAGAAGTTATTTTTTGTTTGTTTTGATCTAAGTGTAAACAGGCTGCTAGGACATTGAGCATGATCACTGTAAATCATATACCTTTCCTAACAATTAGGCCAGATGTTCATCACCAGGGAGACTCCAAAATTCACAAACAAAGCAAAAAGAGCAAATCTCTAACCAGATAGACAGGGAAAAGTCCAGTTCACAAAAAATAAAACAACACATCAGACCTTCTGTTCTCAGCAGGGGTTGGGTATCAACAGCCTCTGATAAACCTTTGTAACACCACTCTGTATTAAGAACACAGCCTCCTCCAGACACCAAGACATGACGGCATAGCCATAAAATTAGTAAGTTGCAGATGAAAGCTAAATTAACACTTCAAAAGCATCGTAACTTTCTCAAAAGATTTTTGCACAAAAGACTTTTGACATATTTTCATGAAAACTGACTAAATACAGGAACAAAATAAACATGCTAAACCCATTGGCTTTCCCTTAATTTGATAATAAAAAAGGTTCAAGGAAACAAGTAAACATCCAAGCAAATTGTCATAGGTACAGTCTCTTTTGGTCTGAAAAGCATAATATTCATTATAATAGAGACAATGAAACAAGTTGCAGCTTTAATTACAATATGTTATGCCAAGAATTTGCAGATTAAAAAGGAGATTGTTTGGATCTCAACTCACCATGAGTCACTACACTGCCTTTGAATAGTGGTAAAATTACCCTAGTGGTAGAATGAAGTAGAACACCTCACATCACTGGCAGAGAAACCAACACTGTAATTGGAGTTAAATTTCAATTGTCCTTGTTTCTAGTTAAAAGAATTGATACTGAACTGTACTAAATTATGTTATCATATCAGATAAATAAAAATACAAAAACATGAAACTAACTAAAGGTTATATTATGTACAATCTAAACGTGTAAATTCATGAAGAAAACATTGAGTAATAAATCTCAAAATACTTACAGACACAAAGTTACAGGTTTGCTAAAATCCAATGCATTTTTTCAGAATGCCCTGTGAGTTGTTATGAATAAAATACGCATTAACCAAAGGGTTGAGAAGTGGGAAAAGACATCTTTAAAATGGCACATTTTATATTTTAATCATATTAATACCTATAGTTTACATACCAGCCAGTCACTATCATGGTGGGGAAAGACCGGAATTTTATTCAAACCAAATAAAAGGACACAATAGAACTGATAATCTGGAGATAAAATACAGAATACACTTATGACATAGTAATTCACTAATTTTTGCAGGGAGCTGTGTCAAAATATGAGATCAAGGCAGTATGACCTGTCTACACCATGCTACAAAGCATTAACTTGACCTGCTGTATATCAAACAACCAGTCTAATCTAAACTACTCATATTAACAATTAGTCAAATGTAAACTAATACTGAGAGAACTGGAAAATTGCATATATTTATTTTGTGGGGTATCTGAGCTTTGTGAAAAATCCAATAAAATCATTGTCTTATTGGATTCCATCAATGGACACTAATCAACTCAATGGTTCTTGAATAAGATAACAAAGAAGAATGGACTAAATTTGAGCCATTCCACTCTGCAAAGCTGTACTTTAAATCAACGATCTCTGTATACAAACTATGATAATCCACTTCTGCAGCATTGAAGCTATTCTTAGAGGTACACATGCAGCCACTCAGAACATGTAGCAGAACTAATTTCTGCGTTAATTGTGTTGCGCCATACCATGGTATAATTTGGAAGTGTGATTCACTGGCCAAAGGTAGTTGATAGATGTCACTTTTGGTGTGTTAGATGTTAGTGAAAACATTAGCTGAATTTAAATTGTAACATTGAAGAAAGATTATTACAAAGGGGCTTGACAGTGACTGGGAATTGAACCCAGTCATGTAATCAGGTAACTAAAGGAAAATTTTGGTAGTTGAAAATAAAAATTCTGTTTCAGAATGTTATTAATGATGTTAATTTATGGATATAAATATAATATATTTATATTGTTTCTAGTTTTACCATATTCCACTTCTTAAATATCTGTATCAAATTATTTAACTTGTTCATTGTGGTTATTTTGGAAAAGTTTTGATATGTTCATTTTAACTACATTTTGCTGAAGTACGCTCATAGGTTGTAATATTGCTTGCCCAGCCCCAGAGATCACACCTGAAGAAGGCTCCGTGGCTGAAACGTTGTTTTCTCTCTTCTTTTTTTCAGCATGGAATAAACCTATTACTTGTTCCTTTGCAGCCTATGCATGCTGACGCAGCTACCCACCTGAATTACTACAGCCCCAGAGATGCTTTGTTATGGTGGTAAAGTGCTTGCCTACCACCTGTAAGATCCTGGGATTGATTCCTGCTCAGGTATTATTTTTAACAAATAAAGACTTTCTCTAAAAATAAATAAATTATGTGTTTACTATATTGACATTTTTATTATTTGTATATGTTTTAGTATGTTAAATATTAAAAGAATATTAATATTATTAATAATTTGAATAAACATGAATGAGTTAGCAAACATGAATACTGTCAATGGTGGGAGTAAAAATACAGTTCTACAGCAACCCTTAAACCACAGTCATATATTATATATATATATATTTTATAATTATAATCTAGAATAAAAAAAGTGGTATAAAAGATACAATAAACTACAAACATTTAAGATTAGTGGTGTTATGAAACAATCACCAATCTTAAATATCTGATTTGATCACCCTCTTCCCTCTTCTTTCCCCCTTTGTGGACGACATGTCTGGGACCCCCTGCAGAGTGAAAACTGAAAAGTGAAGGAGGAGTTTGACAGACTTTTCCTGATCATCATGTTCTTAAGCATGAATATACATTTGCAGATTTACACAGTTTAAACTTGAAGATGGAATTAGCTACAAATGATTCAATATAAAACTATACAGATGGCAGGATCTGTTGGTAAATTAATTATTACTGAAGCAAAGTAATGTTAAAATGAGTAATGAAAGCTATTGAGTTAAAGAATTCCATGAAGTAATATCCACAGATACCTATGCATCAACAATTAACCATTTTTGGAGACTTGCAGACATCAATTTGATTAAATTATTTACACATAATATATTTACAGGCTGAGGTAGGTGACAATGAAAGTGTCTAAGACATAAAATGTGTAACACCTGGCAGTGTAAACATTTCCAAAGCTGAAGGGATGTTTTCTGAGATGTAGGGATCCATAGTTTTTATTTATTTCCAATGGATCGTTGGTTAAAAACATGGAATGAAAACTCATCTGGAATCTCCAACTGCCATTGTCTTCAATGAAACTGGGAACCTAACAATACAGCACAAATGGAGGGAAAGCATGAAAATTAGGAAAAACATAGGAACCAATTGCAAAAGAAGGTACAAAAGGGAGAGTGCAAATTAAAAAAAATCCCAAGTATGAAGAAAGTTATATTGGACTAGGATTTTCATAAATTAGTGAAACTGTTTTCCACAGCCACAATGTGTGCTGTAGCGAGGTCTTGGCTAAATGCTGCCTTAAGTCCTCTAATTTAAATTTCCACGTAGGCACTAAACATAGCAATTTAAATTATAAACCAGTTGCGTTTTTCAAATGTAAATTGAAAGGACTTTTATAAAAAGCAAATAGCTAATGCAGTTTAACACAGACATAAAGTATGTGTTGGACATATTAAAGGCATCTTACTTAGTTAGCTATAGAGTGGCTTCAAAAGGAACAAACATTCACAGAAAATCTGTTTACCAGTAGCAAAAGATATGTTATGGTATGTTTGTATGATTGGAAAAAAAATAATAAATTGGATATAATTCCTGTTTCTGAAAATGCTGTCACGGCAGATCAGTAGCATTCTCTGCCAATTAACCAATCACATCAAAAAAAGTGAATTTTACTAATTGAAAAACTGATGTGTTGACATTGCAGACATTGCAGATCTGGTATATCATTTGGTTTATGTTTGTTACTTATTTGAGTGTACAGTATGTGACGTTTTTTTTTAGTATGTTGGTCCATTCCCACTCTTAGAAAAGGGGGAAGGGTGTTTTTAATTTAATTGACACACAATTTATTTTGTCACAAAAGACAAAAGAATTGAATGGGCACATAGTGTAGAAGTTTGTACCAATAGGGCTATGTCAATGACAGGGAAACATAAAGGAGTTGCAGCTCACATCAAGAAGGTTGCTCCACTGGCTTTCTGGGTACACTGTAATGTTTATCAAGAGGTCCTTGAGAACTTCTGATGGTATTAAAAGTTTTTGTGAATAGCGAACTTCATTAAATCTTGCCTACTGAATTTAAGAATTTTAACAACATTGTGCAATAAAATGGGATGCAAACACAATACACTTATACAACACACAGAAAGGCTTTTTGAACAGATGTAAAGTTCAGTGATTTTTGTGAACAACCTTTTAGAGTTGTAATCTTGCTTGCATGAAGAAGATTTACTACAGACACTAGAACACTTGGCAGTGTTTTTTTTTTTTGCTTTTTTGCTTTGAATTACATGAATTGAAGTTTCCAGGTTGTGACCGTCACCATGTTCAACATGCAAGATAAAGTTGAATTAATAATCAAAAAACTGAAATTGTGGACTAGCTGTGTTGGACAACATTGCCTTCAGTGCTTGCCACTGCAGACAGAATGCATTACATTTCATACTGTTTATTTAAATAGTCCTTAAATTGCTGCATTCTGTTTTGAAACATAAAAGGCTGGTTGTACACAAACTAGGTATCCTGAATAGCTCCCAGGGATATGTTGGCTGGGTCACATTAAACTAATGTAATACAGATTTCAGTATTATATCAGTCTTAAGGCAGTTCCCCCATTTGCTGATGACCACATTCATTTTGGGTGAATTGGGTGTATTGTACAGAAACAGTTGATGATGAGAGGATATGTTTAAATGACAAAAAGGAAGACTTTAATTGCATAGATTTGAGCCAAGATGAGAACCTAATTCTCTCTGGCCTAAAAAGGGAGATGAAAGAAAAGAAAAGAGAATCAAAAGTAATGTTAAACTCTGAGAACTACTGTGGTGTCATGAGATAAAAATATGTTTTTGCTGTAAAAACAGGCAGTTTAACTGTAACAAAGGGGAAAAAAGGAGATGAGGGTATTAAAAAGACTGTATGGATCATTGTGGATATTTTCATCCTTGCGGAAAAAAATGGCGTGATAAACATTTCTGTAATTATAAAATTCTTAAAGAAGCAAAACATTTCATAATTGTTCTGTTAAACAGACAAACAGCCTTCATGGAGTTAAGGTGTAGAGTCCCATTTTCTAAATGCTTGAAGATATTTTGCAGTGTTATAGCAGAGCAGTTTATGAAGGAAGTTTGAGGTTTTCTTTTCTATAGATTGGAGCCAAAAATATAGTGGGCTCTTTCTCTTGCAATAGGTCACACGGAAGTCAGACAAAACACCCAAATCAGTAGGGATTCCTGAATAAGATGCAAAATATCATCCTTTTCAATCTTTTAAACTACAGATGCAGCCATTCAAAATGCACAGTACAAACCCATACCGGACGCAACTACCCACAAGCCACTGCGTTGTACCGCAGTACGTGATTGGCTGGCCAAAATGACCGACAGGGGCACTCGTGGTGCATTGGTCGGTAGTGAAGAGATTTAATCATTTAATCTCATCTTTATCTACATCTTTACTGTGCACGTTTTAATCTGCTTAGTATTGAATATTTATATGGAATTTTACCACTAAAGGGAAATTTTAGTAGCTGAGCATAAAAAGAAGAGGAGCATAACGCATCTGAAGGTCATAAATGATATTAATTTAGGAACATAAACATATTACTGTATGTAAACTGTATTGTATATGGCTGGTCTTGGTAGTTTAAAGAAAAAATACACACCAGTCTTCCATTTCTCCCTAAACATTTTAAGCATCAAAGTTTTATGAAATGGTCCCCAAATATGCGATTGCTGTATAGATTGAATTTTAATTAAAAAAAATTATTTAACACGAAAATTAAGCTGTTTACGTTCCTCCGCCTGAGAATATAGTCACTCGTTGCTACGCAACGCAGAAACACAGCCAAAGGTAACTAGCAAAGAGAGGACATTAGCTAGCCAATATGATAAAGGAATAAATGATTTTTTTATTTCTTTTGCACATTTATTCGAACATTTCCATCAATTGTACAAGCACTTGGAAACTGTCCAATCCCTAGTTCGTCTGCATTTTCTTTCTGTGTCTTTTAGGATATAATGCCGGCGATTTGTGTTAAAATTGGGTTTCCAATAACGCTGCAGCAAACTCTTGTTTTTATGTCCACTATAACGGACAATCTCCCTTGCTTTTAACCGAGCGTTTCATAATTTCCTAAAATGAAAATGCGACAGAATTCTGGGCTACCCCTATACCAGAGATTACGGTAGGCTTCAGAATGGTGATTGGCTGACACCATCTGACACCCCTCTGATTGGAGAAAAAAAAACTTGCTGATCTGTTCTACATAGCAGGAAGACATGAGCATATGCTGCTTCTATTCGAAATGCGTATTTTAAAAGTTTAATTAGGAAGTAAAAACCTTACAGTGTACACAGATTTCTAAACTCTGATCAGGAGGAAGAAAAATCACCCGTGTTTCGCACATAAAAAGTGGTTATCGAAACCTGTTTTATTTATTTTATTTTTATTTAGATTTAGAGTTCCCGTCACCCCCATTTCCATTTAAATCGCAAACCCGTGTTTAATTTAATATTTTTATTGATTCACAATCTGGCAATGCAACGTAAATCTTTATCTTTGTCTTCTGCATAATAATGTTCACCTCTCTGTCCAGCAAATTAATACTAAACTTTATTTTCGTCGTCTCCGCTTTAAAGGTACCCCCGTAATATTGTATTTCATTGCACTTTGACAGACTGTCTTTAAATCAATTGTTGTCAGAATATCCCCACCTCCAAACAAGAACAAAATTGCAACGATTTTATTAACTGGCTGTTTCAGTAACTTAAAGTATATATTTAAAGTAATAACAATATATGTAAATGTATTAAGATATGTTTATGTTGTGAATGTCTGTAGATTGTATCTTATTTTTCGTTTTTGTTTTGTTTCACGTTAATTTTATAAGGGAATCTTGATTAAAATACTTTTATTTTTTCAGACAGAATTTACATTCGCTGCAGCCAAATGGCCTTGCAGATCAGATATCAAGGAACAAAACAATTATCGCGCCCGGCTCCTCAATGGAATCGCTTTAACATGCTAATGCGTTGGTGTTACACTCTGTGTCTACAGTACATTGTAAACAAACCAGTTTCACAGGTATTTTCAACCCCCAGCCACTGTTGTTTCATCAGTTGTTATCCTGTAAAGCGCTTTGAGGAGCCACCTTTAAAGGCGCTATATAAAATAAAGTTTATTATTATTATTATTAATTTTGATCATATTTTTCCTCCCAGAACTTGTAAATTGTTGTTGCTATTGTTGTTGTTATCCTGTAAAGCGCTTTGAGAAGCATACTGTCCAGCTTGTCAGGTGCATTCTCTTGTAAAATAATAAGTAGAGCTTTGGGCTTATTAGTGCTCCACTTACAGCAACCCAATGTAAATACATTTTGTCTCCAAATCCACCACCACTTGTATGAATCATAGCCCTGCCAAACGATGCAAATTCCGCTGCAATGGTTGTGTGCAGAAATTATTCAGTATGGCATCTCCATGTTCAAGTAAACACTGCTCTGTGTGCAAATGCAAATGCATTTAAAATTTTTTTTTTTTAAAAAGCCACCTTTAAAGGCGCTATATAAAATAAAGTTTATTATTATTATTAATATTGATGATATTCTTCCTCCCAGGACTTGTAAAATTGTTGTTGTTATTGTTGTTATCTCGTAAAGCACTTTGAGAAGCATACTGTCCAGCATATTGTATTTCATTGCACTTTGACAGATCGTCTTATAATCACTTGTTGTTAGAATATCCCCCAAGAGGATATTTCCCCCAAGAGGATATAGAGGATATCCCCCAAGAGGTATCCAGGTAACAGTGAAACGGGCGTACAGTCTGGGGAGATCGCCTGTTTTCCATGTAAATAGTTCCCTTGTTCCGCACCCCTTGGTGTCTCTCTCTCTGTCTCTCTCTGTCTCTCTATCTGTCTCTCTCTCTCTCTGTCTCTCTCTCTCTCAGGCCCGCACTCTTGGCGGGCTTGTCTTGTGTCTCTCTCTCGTCTGGGTGCGGGAGTGCTGCTGGCGGGTGGTGACGGAGAAGAAATAAAGTGCAGTTTTTAACTCCACAAGTTTGAGTCTCTGTGTTCGTCCTCAACGAACCCAAATTCATTACATTGGTGTCAGCAGTGGGAAGATGGACAGTGTAAGGCCGATGATGTCGAACTCAGAGAAGCGCCGGTTCCCCCAGCAGCCGAGTGACCCCCTAAAGCACCTTTTGGGGGCGAGCAGCAGCCGCCAGGGGCCGGGACGACCTCTCAGCACCGCCAGTGGCCACAGCCCTTATCAGGGCTACCCCACGGTGACCTACTCAGCGGAAGGGGGGCCCTTTCCCGGGTCACCTCAGGCCATGTGGCAGGAAGGAGACGCCAGACCAGCGGGGTCCAGCCCGCCACCCCTGCTCCAGCCTGCGCCAGTGAGACCGAGCCGTTATAATGGGGAGATCCCATGGCAGATGTTTGAGGCCCATTTCCAGATGGCAAACTGGGCAAACGGCTGGACTCAGGTGGAGATGGTGGGCCACCTCGCCACCGTCCTGGAAGGGAAGGCCTGCCAGGCGTTGCTGGATGTACCCGGGGACCAGCGGTACAACTACGCGGCGTTGGCGTCGGCCATCCGGAGGCGTTTTGGCAGGAGAGGGGAGGCGCTGGGACTGCTGTGGGCAAGGTTGGCCCAACGCTGCTGCCTAGCGGGAGAGCCACTGGGTCCAGTCGCCGCAAACATGGCCTACTTAGCCCGCCAGGGTTACCCTACTCTCCCGAAGGAGGCCCACCGGGAGATAGCGCTCCAGGCATTCCTCTGGGCCCTGGCGCTGACTGAGGTGCAACGCCACGCGATGCTGGCCGCACCAGTCCTCTTGGATCAGGCCCTTGCTCTGGCTGAGCAGGCTGATGCTGTATTCGAGGAGACTGGTGGGCACCAACGGAGGGGCGCATGGGGAATCAGATGGGGAGGAGGAGATGGCCAGCGCGGCGACACCGGGGGAGTGACGACGGCAGGTCATCTGCCACCGCTGTGGGAAGAGGGGGCACATCGCCCGGGAGTGCCAGGCGCCGGAGCCCTGGGGACTCTGGAGGCCGTCGGGAAACGGGAGCGGCGCTACCCCCGCTCCGGAAAGCCAGAAGGAGCGCTTCACCCTGCCTGCTGTGGGAAGGGTTGGCCACAGCCGGGGCTTATTTCTTCCCTGCCTCACTGAGGGCAGACCCTGCCAGGCCCTCATCGACACCGGTTCGACCATCACCCTGCTGCGGCCTGGTGTCCTGCCAGGCACCGAGGCAACCGGACCCCCAGGGCGCTCACCGTGCACTTTGGGGCTGTGAGGGTGAAACACCCCTTCTACTTGCCCCAGTCTACGAGGACTGTATCCTGGGGTTGGACTGGTTGCAGCAGGTGGGTGGTTGCCTTGACTTGGGCCGGCGAGAGTTGGTGGGGCAGGGGGAATGAATCAGTCTCGCAGTGGGCGGGCCGGGAGGTGTCCGGGGTGTGTGGGTTGACCAGAGCGGGAAGCGGAGGTGGCAGCAGCGGGCGTCACCTGGGCCTATCGGAGCCGCGGGTGTCGGGGCGAGCGTGCCAGAGCTGACTCCCAGGACGGTGAGATAAGCTTGCCCCTTCCTGAAGTCTGTAAGGCACTCTGTGCACTGTGGGAGGCCTTGGAAGTGAGGGATGGGGTGCTGTGCCTGGGGTGGCAGTTGCCCTCAAGCGGCTAGGTCACTGCTTGGAGAACTGCCCCACGGAGCGACCGCGACACCACAAACTGCCACCTGACCTCGCCGCTGGAGGGCACCCGCCACCCCCGGCGCAGCACCCCGTCCCTCACGCCCAAGTCGAGGCAGCCATCCACTTGCTGCAACCAGTCCAACCCCAGGATACAGTCCTCGCGGACTGGGCCAAGGTAGAAGAGGTGTTTCACCCTCGCAGCCCCAAAGTGCACGGTGAGCGCCCTGGGGGTCTGGCTGACTCAGTGCCCGGCAGGACACCAGGCTTCAGCAGGGTGATGGTCGAACCGGTGTCAACAAGGGCCTGGCAGGGTCTTCCCTCAGTGAGGCAGGGAAGAAATAAGCCCCGTCTGTGGCCAACCCTTCCCACAGCAGGCGGGGTGAAGCGCTCTTTCTGGCTTTCCAGAGTGGGGGTAGCATCGCTCAAGGGTGGCCTTCCCCCATTTAGGCCGCCCCGCTCCCGTTTCCTGACGGCCTCCGGAGTCCCCGGGGCTGGGGGAACCGGCAGTTCTCTGAGTCCGACATCATCGGCCGTTCACTGTCCATCCTCCTGCTCTGACACCAATGTAATGAATTTGGGTTCGTTGAGGACGAACACAGAGACTCAAACTTGTGGAGTTAAAAACTGCGCTTTATTTCTTCTCCGTCACCACCCGCCAGCAGCACTCCCGCACCCAGACGAGAGAGAGACACAAGACAAGCCCGCTAAGAGCGCGGGCCCGAGAGAGAGAGAGAGACAGAGAGAGACAGAGAGAGAGACACCAAGGGGTGCGGAACAAGGGAACTATTTACATGGAAAACAGGCGATCTCCCCAGACTGTACGCCCGTTTCACTGTTACCTGGATACCTCTTGGGGGATATCCTCTATATCCTCTTGGGGGAAATATCCTCTTGGGGGATATTCTAACAACAAGTGATTATAAGACGATCTGTCAAAGTGCAATGAAATACAATATGCTGGACAGTATGCTTCTCAAAGTGCTTTACGAGATAACAACAATAACAACAACAATTTTACAAGTCCTGGGAGGAAGAATATCATCAATATTAATAAAAATAATAAACTTTATTTTATATAGCGCCTTTAAAGGTGGCTTTTTAAAAAAAAAAATTTAAATGCATTTGCATTTGCACACAGAGCAGTGTTTACTTGAACATGGAGATGCCATACTGAATAATTCCTGCACACAACCATTGCAGCGGAATTTGCATCGTTTGGCAGGGCTATGATTCATACAAGTGGTGGTGGATTTGGAGACAAAATGTATTTACATTACACAGAGACTCAGTAGCAACAGCAATTAGCAATATCAAAATAGCAATATTATGGACACACAATTGACTTTTTTTTTTAAAAACTTTTTTTTGACAGCTGGTTTTTGTTGACAGCTTGACACAAGTTTATCAGTGAAAAGACCACGGGCATTCTTCCTCTCCCCTACATTCTCAGAGTAGAATAGAATTTATTATTAGCACAATTTATTACAGTGCTAAATTTAATATTATTTGATTGCTAATAGTTTATGCTAACACCTAGCTTTCTTAACGCAAGAAGTACTATCGTAAGTAAGTACTGTACAGTAAGTACTTACTGTACTTACTGTACTTTACTTAAGAACTACTAGTGTAAGCAAAAAAAAGGGGTTTTGGAGGGGGGGAGGTGTCTTTCGCTGGAAGACTCACCGCCTTCTACTTTGAAAATACCTGTGAAACCGGTTTAATTCGTCACAGCCAGCACTCACGCAGAGAGTGATGAAAACCGCGCAGCGCCAGACGAATGCACATTAATATGTTGGGCTTTTGGGTTCGGGTGGATTTGCGCCCTACAGTTCAACCTGCGGTACCGCTGTGTACTGTACATACAGTACAGTACGAACGTGTTATTTTGAAATATAAAAAATGTCAATATACTGTAGGAGAAATTGAGTATTGGTGTGTATTTATTCTTTAAAATACCAATAACAGCAACATACAGTTTACATAATATGTTTATGTTCCTAAATTAATATCGTTTATGACCTTTATGACCTTCGTTATGCTCCTCGTTATGTTTTATGCTTAACTACTAAAATTTCCCTTTAGTGGTAAAATTCCTAATTACTAAGCGGTAATTAATGCGGTAAAATGTGGACAGTAAAGAGATTACATGATAAAATATTTTCACTAACGACCAATACACCACATTATCTTCCGTGTCGCATTAACATTGGAATGTTTTTTTTACAAGTATCAAAAGAAGCGATACACAACCTGTCTCCTCTATAACTCTCTATAACTCTCCACCAGAGCCTCACAACATTGTCCAATAATACTCTTCTTGTGTCTAATTTTTAGTAAGCAGGATTTGAGCTACAGACCATAACAGACCAAAAAATAGAATCCACCTGTGATTCGGGTGTTAACAAAACGTGTTTACAAAGAAAGTGAAAAACAGTAATACTACGAGCTATGTAGATACATATATTTAGATATTTAGATCCTTAAATTAATATCATTATTAATTTGTTTAGATACGTGATTACATATTCTCGATTATAAAACTGATAATTCCGGTCCTGGAATCTGACTAGCTGACACCCTTCTGAAGCGGTACCATAATCTCTGGTATACGGACGCCCCAGAAATTTGACTTTTTACTGTGTGATAAATTTTAAAGACTAATTCTTAGCGTAGATAAGAAAGCGTAGATAAAAAAGCTTGGATTCTAATGTATCTGATACAAGTATTTTTTGTTGTCTCTTGAGGATCCTTGTGATGTTTTGAGCTCTGGTTGAATGATAAGTGTCGCAGTTTAAATAATTTTCGTTGTTAGAAATTATGAAACACTCTGTTAAAAGCAAGGGAGTTTTTATGTCTGTTATACTAAAAGAAAATGCCCGTCGAACTAGGGATTGGACAGTTTTTCAGTGCTTGTACAATCGATGGAAATGTTCAAATAAATGTGCTAAAGAAATAAACAAAAAAAGTCATTTATTCCTTTATCCTATTGGCTAGCTAATGTCCCGTCCTTGTTAGTTAGATCAATGAAATGCTGTGGTGTTACTTTTTGTCGATGAAAAAATAAAGTCTTTTCATTTAAAATGACGGTTACAAATAATATGGAAAAGCGTAATGCTTGTCCAAGGTCATTCATTATTAATACTATTAGTAATATCTTCGGTAAAGGCTTTGATGCATAAAATATTTCTGCATCATTAAAATATTTATGATAAAGGTAGGTTGTGTACTTTTGTCCAACTGAGCAATAATGCTTTCATAAAATATACCAACTTCTTAATGACTGATGATTAACATGCTGTAATACACAGTTTAAATTTAAAAGCTCAAATGCTGTACATGAGAGGTTAAGCTTTATTGGCTCCTCCTGGCGGTTTTACAAGGTGATTCCGGATACTTTCCGATATGAAGTCATATCATGCGTGATACTGCGTCATGCCGCGTTAGGATGTGACACGCCCACTGCATGGTACCGTGGTGTAGCTCACGCGTTTTGAATGGCTGCATCTGTAGATGATCTGAAAGAAAGAAGTCTAGCTTCTGTTTTCTAGTTATACCAAGTGGGTTTTGAGACCGTATTTCTCATCCACCTATGCAGTGTGATTATGTCATGTTGTGCAGGCCCCTAAATGCAGGAATCTTTTGACTTTGTAGCTGACGACGTTAGCTAGGAATTTTAAGGGTGCTAGGACACTTTTTCCCTGTTCTTTAAATATTTCATAAGCACCAGCTCACCCACAGATCATATAAGACAGTTATGCTACATAATTTCCTTTGTAACAGTCTATCAATCTACACAAAACACTGAACCCAGTTACCAAAAAACAGCATCCCATTGGAAAAGTCTAGCAGTACCATTCTAAAAAAAAAAGCTCATGTCTGTGACCCAGTGTGCCTCCCTTGTGCTCAGCAAAGAAACACTGTGTATTCCTTTAACTGTCTTCTCTTCATTCCCAGCCATCTAAAAAAATGTAATCCCTTATGCGCCCCCTTACCCTGTTCTCTCTGACACCAACATCGAGTATAGGAAGATGATGCCAGAGCCTTCCATACTTCTGCTCTCTGTAGAGTGCCTGGTGTCCGAGCCTCTCCCAGGTGCAGTGTTGCAATCCATGCTAGAAATCCATATTAGATCTCCAACTGGGGCTTATGCAGTCTTTTTCTAGTTAGGGCTCCAGACTGCTTATGGGGTGGTGGGAGTAGAAATGTCTTTGTGATTGAGTGTAGGCAGAGCTAACTGCTCAGGGCTAACTAATGAAATGGCTGTAGCAGATGGAGAGATATTACAGTATGCTGCATTGTCTATTCTTCTCCTTGCTTTCAGTCCTGCTCTAGCCTAAGACGAATCTGCACTGGCTGAGCACCATCACACACCTCAATATGCTATCCCTTACTGCCATTAATTACTGTAATTAACGAATGACCACACAAACAGTCCATAGTTCAGTCATTGTTGATTGGCACCTGCTGCATTGTCTGCAGTAGTAAAACCATTGATATGAGAAGAAACTCAAGGAACAAAGAACAAACCCACCCTTATATGGATTTAAGCTATTCTATGAAAACTTAGTCAGTATAGTCCCCATCATTTGCCCATTTTTACTCTGTGACAATTACAGCTCTGCCTTTCTACAGCTTGGAGGCTATCAATAGTTTTACTCTCTGTTGTACCTGAAAAAAATAGTCATGATCTTGTCCCCTAGTTGTTAAAGAGTTCTGGTAACTCCAAGTCTGCAGTACACAAAGCTTTGCACAATAAATTCTTAAAACCCCAGAAATTCTCAAAGTCACTCAAACTGTTATGCAATTTGTGAAACATAAATTTGAAACTGATCCTGCTCTTTCCCAACCCCTCAACAAATCCACAGACCTGGAACCAGAGATTTATTCTTCTGAGACATGTACTGTAGATGGTGCGTTTGGTTTGACCCAGCACTGAATCATAGAAAATGCACAGATAGACAACCTCCAATGTGCCCAGAGCATCTGAAAACATATTTTGTGAGATAGAAGCACTTAATTTCATTTCCTGCCGTTAGGTTTATAAGAAGGAGTAGGAGTCCACTTGGGTTACAGTTACTTGGGTTACAGTTTTATAGTATGACAAGTTGGTGATTGGTTGTGATGCCAGGTAGAGTGACTCTATACAGTAGGCCACTCAAGGTGGATCTTCCTTTGGCTGATTGACCATGCCCTGTGACTTTTAAAATAACTGTGGGAAGTGAACATTATCCAGAATACAAACCCCCTTACTTTCCCACAAACAAAGACCACCAGAACATTTTGTGACTGAGATCACAAAGACAGGCATCTTTAGCTACATTGTGGCATGTGCCATGGCACAGACAGGCACCAGGCTGATTGGTCAAGGCACACAGAGATTATTAGAAATCTTTAACAGCATTTACTTTTAACTGTCCCTACAAATTGAATTTAGATGCAGTCAGTAAAACAGTTGAAATTCTGACTGCAAAGAACTTATTGCAGAATTTAATTTCCTACTTTTTCTCTCATTCAGCTCCTCATTCTTTTGGAATGAGTATTTAAGTGAAGAAGTATCTGAAGTATGCCACCATTTAGGTCAGGGTCACTGAAAGTCCTGAGTTTCAAATTGTGTATGTTAATTAACAAAGTGCTGTTTTGGTCAGTATATGTCATATCAATGTGCCCCATACTCAGGTTTACAGTAGAGTTTTGTGGCAAAAACAGATGCAACATCAAATCCCTAGTTACTCTGCTAGCAGAGTTTAATTTTAGTAAGATAAATATTGACACAGTGTATGTATTTATGCTTTATAAGTATGTTTTTACCACATCCCCCAACCAGAAAATTCAAACTGAAAATGGATGGATGAAAGCTATCTTATACTTAAGTCTCCCATTGAGTCCATTGGAAAAAAGGTATATAACCTGGCCATATTTCCTGTCATGTGGTACTTCAATATTAGCAGCTATCCAAAAAAATAAGGACATAAATGTAATGATTGAATGTTTTTGGTGAATTTGTGATAAATTGCAGCTCTAATACCACTGATTAAAAATTGTATTCATCCACTATGTGTGCATGAAAAAAGACCAGACTTTTGGGAGACTTTTTAAAACATCTTTTGGGAACACAATGCAATTTCTTCTATGTTATTTTATATTCATATTTATGGCATATATTTATACTGTACACATATACTGTATATATATTGTAAGAGCAAAGTAGTTTCAGACAAGATGGCAGACTTGTCTAGAAAAAACAATTAGTCAGATGACATTTTTAAAAGCAGAAAGTGGAAGCTTTCTGAGTCAGTCAGTGATATCTGTCATCCTCTTTATGTAAAATCAACAGAGAGAGAAGAAGGATTTACCATGGAACTTTGGAACTTAGGAACTGTGAGTTTTTTAAGTTTTTGGAGAAGTGTTTGAAAGTCTCGAGAGAGACTGAATTTTGTGACTAATCTGTGGAAAACTGTTTAGAAATTTGGTAAGCAGTTACAATAGTTAGGAACTAATGCAGTCCAAAGTTCAAAAAGGAGCTAGGTTTTTGTTTGGTTAGTTTTGGTTATTGATGTATTTTTTTGTTTCCCTCACTAAAAATAAAGATTTATAGCACATTCTTAACCTTATGGCTGTGTACGTACAGTACGTGTCTGTTTTGTAAAATACAAAAATATTCAGCAAGAATTATCAAGCAAGGAATCAAGAGCTAACAGCCAAGGAATACATATTTAAAATGTTCATATTGTGGAATCATAGATAGGTCTTAGCTACTGTGGTTTTATAATTTTCTTCAAACATAATTTATACTTTTATGAGGCAGTTTTTGCTAGTAACAATGTTCACCTACTGATACTGTTGAAAGTGAAACTGTTCCTTAGTCTGTAGCGTCCCTGAATTTGGATGCTTTTATTATGTTAAGATCATATTTTGTTGTATATGTTGTCTGTAAAGTTTTTGTAAAGCATATGTAATTGTTTTCTTAACCAGAGCAGCATTTATGATTGCAGCACCAATTTGCTCAATCCCATGAGTTCCAATTCCATTCCTTGGTGTAATGATTTAGCTGGTTTTTGATGTATCTCTCCTTCAGATATAAACAGTTCTGTAAAAGTTAGGTGATACAGTTGAAGTTTGGAGACATAGAAAATCTGCTAGATTTCCAGACCACAGTATTTTGAGTTGTGAATCTCTGGTTTATACATCAATAGTTTTCACTTGAATTCTTGAATTCAGCCATTGGGATAGAAACTTGGGGTAACAAGTATTCACAACCACTGAATATTATACTTGTACTTAGGAAATCTGTTCTGAAACTTGAAAAACAATTTTAAATCAATTGTCATGCATTCAACTAAATACTGGGCTAATACACTCTTGACCTTGCTCCACAACACTGCTTGTTAAGTTCTAGTCTTCGTTCTGCACCCTGCAGTGTCGCTCCTGTTGATGTCCTCCCACAGTACTGCCTTTTCTTTCTTCACCCTGCACGGTGGCTCCAAACCTAATCTTGGACCTTTCTCTGCTGGCCCCTCTTTCCCATCGATCCACAACTTCACTCCGGGACAAGATTCTCCATCCCCGACTCAAGGCTCCGTTCCTGCTGCCATTGACCTATGACCAAGCAGCCCTAATCCTACAGTATACTTTCAATCCACCCTGTAGGCTCGTCTCTCTCTCCAGCTGCCCTCATCTCTGCTGCCTTCCTGGCTCACATTTGGGTCAGTGGTCCACAGCCATTGTCTACCACGTCAGGGCTGTTCCTCACTTTCAGTGAGGAAGTCCTCCCTCTCAGCACTCTCTTTTCCAGGTTGTCTTGTTCACTTAGTCACTTTTTCTTTCCAATCCCAAGCCACCTTCTAGTGCCCCAATGTACACTTTTTCTTTCCTGTGCTCTCACTCTCACAGCCTACGGCTGTGTTGCCCCAACTCTTCAGAAACTGTGAGGAGATCAGGGGATGGATGTGAATGTGCCCCATCCTCGGCAAAAGTTTCTCTTGGTTGGTCCAATGGGCATCTAGGTAACTGGAGCTGTTTGCACAAGGGTGCTCTTATCCTCCTGGGAGACTGAGTTGACAGTGCTTGTCTGGCCTGGTCTCAAGCACAGACCCCCCATTAAGGTGTGTGCCTTGAATCAACTAGCTGCCAGGCCCCCATAACTGGACCACTGTGCTGGAATTCCCTGCCTGGCCATCTCTGATCAGACTTCTTCACTCAGTGTAGCCTTGAGGGCATAGGAAGACTGTGGATCTGGTTGGCTCATCCCTTTTCACTGTGTCAGTCTGTCACTCGGCTGGCATGCACAGATAGGCTAATCGGGTGGTCTGTCTGCTGGACTGTGCAACCCCCTTTTTTTCTCAGAAGGGTAGCCATAGAAAATTTTCTCAGAATGCCCAGAAAGCAACACACTGAATGCTCAGGCTGCCTGACTTTGGTGCCTGCCTGACTCAGGCTGCTGACCGAATGCTGGTGCTGTACCTTGCCAGCCATTCTTTTCCCCACCTGGGATGCAGTGGGCCAGCAACCCTCTAGACCAATGCATGCTTTCCCTTCTTTTCTCACTGACTGGCAAGGGCTATTAAGCTCCACCAGCCATAATTCTCTATTTCTTTTATACCACAGAAGCCTCTTTTTCCCTGACCTGTCTTTCCTGTCAGGCTGTCAATCCACCTGTCTGACCCAGACTGTTTTAGTCGACTGTCCATAAGGACTGTGTGATCTCCCTTCTATGGGGTTCATTCCAATTGCACTGATCTATATAAAGAGAAAAGTAATGAAGGGGTCGTAAACTCATTCTATGTAGCCTTAATAATATCTAAATAGTTTAACAAATCAAATAACTTTTTAGAAGTTTGGTCAAATTTTAATTATAATGACAAAGCAGTGAATATAAAGGGATAGCATACTTAATACTTTGGTGTTAACTTGTCTACCTGAGGAAATGGCAGATTGGCTGAAGATCTGTGCTGTCACAATCCCTTCACTTATGAGGAATGAACTAGAGACAGCTTCAAGTGTGAAGATGGGGTAGAGAATGAGGGGCTAGAAAAGATGCAAGCTGGGTTTTGGGCTGCCAGCGACTATTTTAATGTATGAGAGCAAAGTGTGAGATTAGAATTTGACCTCCTTCATTAAAACATTCTTATAAAAAGGTCACATAATACACACATTAACACCAGGAAAAATACAAGTTATATATGCTTATATACAGCTTATATACAGGCATACAGACAGCTGCACAGGTGAGTGAAACCAGTGGTCAGAATGGTGAAAGTGTGGCCTGAAGGAGCTGAATCAGTCCTGCAGGACTGTTTTGAATGCACTTACTGGGATGTATTAAAGAGGCAGCCACACAGGGATCATACACCGACATACAGGAATATGCATCATCAGTCACTAGCTACATCAGGAAATGGGTTGATGATGTTACACTCACAAAAGAAACAAGAACTTTTCCTAACCAGAAACCATGGATAAACAGTGAGGTTTGCATCCTAATCAAAGCAAGGGATGCAGCATTCAAATCAGACAATAAATCAGAACTAAGGTCAGCCAGGATCAATCTAAACAATGGTATTAAACATGCAAAAAACACACTCAAAACAGGAATTAGAGGAACACTTCACCAGTAATGACCCAAGGCGCATGTGGCAAGGTACACAGGCCCTCACAGACTACTGGAGGAAGAACATCTGTGCATCTGCCCATGATGCCTCCCTGCCTAACAAGCTCAACACCTTCTATGCTCAGTTTGAAGCCAGCAACACAGATCTAGTCAACAGAGCTGCACCCTCCACAGCTGACCAGGTGCTCTCACTGTGTGCAGATGAGGTGAGGAGATCTCTGCTAAAAGTGAACACACGCAAGGCTGAAGGACCTGACGGCATACCCAACGTCAGCAAAACCAAGGAGCTGATCGTTGATTTCAGAAAACTGCAAAAGGGACATGCCCCTATCCACATCAACGGGACTGAAGTGGGAAGGATCAGTAACTTCCAATTCCTTGTCATCCATATAACTGAGGACCTCACATGGTCTCTCAATGGCACTTGTCTGATCAAGAAAGCGCAACAGCGCTTGTTACTCCTAAGACGGTTGAAGAAGGCTAAGATATGTCCCCAGATCCTCACTAACCTTTACAGACGCACTACAAAGCATACTGACAGGTTGCTTCACAGTGTGGTATGGCAACTGCAGTATTGCTGACCGCAAAGCCCTACAGCAGGTGGTGAAAACTGCCCAGTCCATCACTGGGGTGGATTTCCTATCCATCCAGGACATTTATGACAGACAGTGCTTGAGGAAAGCTCTAAGCATCATCAAAGACCCCACACACCCCAGCTACAGACTGTTTGACCCTCTACCATCTGGAAAACGGTACCGGAGCATTCGGGCCCAGACTACCAGACTCAGATATAGTTTTTACCCCCGCACTATCAAACTATTAAACTCCCAGCCTCTCTCAACTACAATCTGAACCTCACAGTACCTTCTCTCTTACCAAAACTCAAACACACATTGAAATCTACCTCTACCTCACATGTCAAGAAGCTCACTCCCCATAATTTTCTATCTTTTATTTCATTCTGTTGATGTATGATTTTGCACATCTCATGTTGTTTTGCACATTACAGTTACTTGTTGTTGTTTTGCACATTGCCTGTTGTCTCTGTCTTTCTTTTCTGATACAATTGTATTTTTATTGTTGTTTTTTGTACTTCTTACTGTCTGAGAGCTAGCTAAATAGCATTTCTTTATACCATATACCTGTATATGAGTGTAATGACAATAAACTTGAACTTGAACTTATTGTCTACAATAGATACCCAGTAGTCCTATATTCAACAAACTTAGGTGTTTAAATCCCTAAAGAGGAAACATTGAAGTATTAAGCATCTATAGTAAGTATGCTCCTCTGAGACCTTTGATTTTCATATATTATGATTTGTATTTAGATTGATAACTATAATATTTTTTGTGGATAGTCCTGCAAGTACAACAGAATTGTTGGATTTTGTGCAGTATAATCTTGGAAAGATTCAGAATTGTATACATTTCATGATATAGCTACCATTTTCATCTCTTTATTGAAATGAGATAAGGGTTTTTTCAAATCAAATCAAATAAATTAGAAAATAAAGATGGTCAAGCATCAGATGTGTAATTGTCATTCATATACAAATATTACACACAAACAATGTTTGTAACCATATTAAAATGACTAGAATAATTCATTTAATTATTTGAAAAATCAGTTTGTAAATGAATAATAATAATTGCTTACACTTATATAGCACTTTTCTGGACACTCCACTCAAAGCACTTTACAGGTGCTTTACACTTTACAGCCAATTGGAAATTTGGCCAGGATGCCGGGGTTACACCACTACTCTTTTCGAGAAACACCCTGGGATTTTTAATGACCACAGAGAGTCAGGACCTCAGTTTTATATCTCATCTGAAGGACGGCACCTGTTTACAGTATAGTGTCCCCGTCGCTATACTGGGGCATTAAGACCCACATAGACCGCAGGGTGAGCACCCCCTCTGGCCCCACTAACACCTCTTCCAGCAGCAACCTTAATTTTTCCCAGGAGGTCTCCCATCCAGGTACTGACCAGGCTCACACCTGCTTAGGTTCAGTAGGTTGCCAGTTGTGAGTTGCAGGGTGATATGGCTGCTGGCAAATGAAGTCAGAATAAAAAACAAACTGTGATAAAAACATTAAATCGAAAGCAAAGAGCAAAGTGAAATGTTCCATAACCTTAAGAATGGATTTTATTGTGAACAACTCAAGGAATGACAGGAATTAAACAAATTTTTCATGACATTTACATAAAAGCCTATTTATTTAACAGAAGACCAGTAAGGGACATATTATTTGTGACAGTGTACATTTTATATTGGCATATTTAGAGGTCATATAATGTTTACTCAGAAGTGGGTGGAAGAGAATTCTGTCAATGACACATAGTACATTTAGGCTTCACTAAAATTATTAGTCTCTTTTGCTGTAGGATAGAATTAATAATCAAATGATCACCAGTTCATCTCAAGAGTGAAACAACCACCACTCACAGGGCATTTCTTTCTTTTTAATTACCCTTTATTATAGAGAAAGATGTTCACCCTATGGACCACTGTCAGCTCTAATTCCATCTTCCTCTCATTTGAGAATTGAACTCCTTGTAATTTTCTACATTAAATTCCATGAAAATACTTCTAGATTTTACTTATAAAAAATATAAATGCAGGGTCTGTAACTGCAGCACACATTAATTCAACAAGAGCATTTGTACCACAGTCTGTATGAAAATGTTATGATGCATACTGTAGGTGGAGGAGGGAATCGTAGTATAGTTAGTTTAGCACATAAGCATTAGTCATTAAAATGTTCTGCATTTTTGTTAATTTATTATTATTTACTATATATGATCATGTGATCATATCATATATAATATGAAAGCTCAAGTGTGGATTGGCTTTTTAGACACATTCCTGACATTAATTTTAGTACATTTTAAACCAGATGCTGACATTGGTCATGGAATTTTCTACTACATTGGCACCCAGTTGCCTCTGGTGCTATCTTAACTAAGTTACTAATAACATAAAAAACAATTAGTTCACATATTTCTTGAATCATGGGACTTTTGTTCTTGCTCCAGGCTGAAATATGTCAGTTTAAATATTTATTGAGTAAGAACAATATTTTTAAATAGCAGTTTAAGGGAGTTACATTTGGCCAAGGTACAGTATATTGACATATAGACCATAGGTTTAATAGGTGTTCATTTAATTTAGAATTTGAATTTGAAGTTCCAAAATGAACACCAATAGGAATTTGATGGCAAGTTTTCTTCCACATACTGTATACAGTATTACATGTTTACAGTATGTGTTTAAAACAAACAGCTTTAGGTTTATCTATTAACTTTTGTTTTGCATGTTGTCCAATATCATTTTATGTCTGTTGAATTACTATGGCATTTTTAACTCTTGAATTTTGTCTTTCACATTGGACATAGGGAAGATATATAAATAATATAAACATAACAAATATATATATAATGCATGTATATATTATAAATATGTTTGTTTATAAACATCCTTATTTTTTCATACTGTTCAATATTCCTGCAGTATTTAAATATTATTTAATATTTTGTCATTATAAGAAGATGTAGGACCCTAGTATGAGTGTGTGTGTGTATCCCACTTTACAGCCATTGCTTACAGGGTCCCCTGGCTGGTTGGACAGAGGGAACAATTGCATCCATATGACATATGCAAAAGGGTTTCTGCAGCAAATTGTATAAAAAAATTGAATTATATTTAGTTCTCTAATTAAATTTTCAGCAAATGTTCCCATTTTAAAAACATCTGTTTAGCAACAAATTATATTATTAAGGTATCTATTGTAGAATCTCATAGGGATGCTTTCATCCACTGGAAAAGCCCATTTGTATACTGTAGCACTTTATTGTTTTATTTACTTGTTTTAATGGGATTGCAAATGTATAGTTTCAGAACTACTCCCATCTTATTATTTTTTTGTTCTGACATCTGTAATTCATGTAATGTGTTCACAGATAGAAATCTCTCTTTTGCCATTCTTGATGCCTACTTTAAAGAGGGCAATTCCCAGTGGGTTGCCTATATGGAATCTTGCGCCACATTTCTCATACTGAAAAACTGATTTGACCTACTGTAGTTGGCAGAACACTGAAAATTTAAATATTTTGTTTTGGTCATCTTGAGATTTATAAACAAAATACTTAACTATTTATATACTACAGGCTAAAACTGTTAAGGTAACATTATTATGTGAATTATTATTAAGCAGTATACATTTAATTTCTTTTAGAATAACATTTT
Source organism: Atractosteus spatula (assembly GCF_055471065.1). NCBI lineage: Eukaryota > Metazoa > Chordata > Actinopteri > Semionotiformes > Lepisosteidae > Atractosteus > Atractosteus spatula. The sequence continues at coordinate 42,687,521 of NC_142706.1, forward strand.
ATTTTATTTATAAATTATTATTATCGTTATTATTAAATCATGAATGTAGTATAATTTCTCTCAGCACATACAGATGCAGCCATTCAAAATGCGCGGGCGATACCGCATTATTTTCCGGTACGCTGTACGCAGTCTACCGCAAGCTACCGGTAAATACCGCGAGTTACCGGTAAATACCGCTAGCAAAATAATAGTATCCGGAATTTCCGCAAGGTGGAGCTAATAAAGCTCAACCTCTCATGTTTGAGCTGTAGCCATCAAAGTCTTTAACGAAGATATTAATAATAGTATTAATAATAAATGACCTTGGACAAGCTGTAAACTCAAAGTATTGCCCTGGTCCACATTCTTTTTTTCATTGACCGTCTTTGTAAAAGTAACGCCACAGCATTTCGCAATCACGCATTTTTTTCCAATCATGCAAAGTACAGTGATTCACCATGCCTTTCACATGCTCATAAAAGAGATTGATTTAGGGACATAAACATATTACCGTATGCAAACTGTACTGTATACAGTATGTATATGTATATTTAATGTCTTAACTGTGCCCGTTTAAGTATTGAATATTCATATCTAATTTTACCACTGAAGGGAAATCTTAGTAGCTGAGCATAAAAACAATAGGAGCATACTGCAACGCGTGTGAAGGCCATAAACGATATTAATTTTGGAACATAAACATACAGTATATGGCTGGTCTCGGTACTTTAAAGAAAACATACACGAAACATGGTTTCATTATGACCAGAATCTTGAGATATTTTTAACTTGATTTACAGTATTTGAGAGGTATGTCTTAACACCGATACTACAGTGCTTAAGTACTACTCACGTATATGTTTCTAGGTTTATATTATGCATTTCATACGGTCAAATTACTTTTGAGCAACTAATAAGAAGCGCGAAACGGTATGCGTTTTACTTTCGTTTCGTGCTGGGACCCGTGGATTGATTAGAGATATCAAGTACATACAAGTCATTTTTTAAATGTTGTAGTTCGTCTTGAAAAAATGTTACGAGTACATCATCTATCAACAATTACACAGGTTCTGTTTCCATATTGCGGATTTTGGTTACGTAATATTATTTTCTAGATTTCACGTTGTGAATATATGATTTGGGCAAACAGAGCCGCAAAGAAGTACATTATGGGTTGTTGTTTTTTTTTGCAGTTTTATCTAGAACAAGCGATGCTTAAACCTTTGTCTGATTCTTGTGAAACTATCCACACGACATTTACAGTACCTAGGAGTTGACTTCAGTGATGTCACTGATGGGATGTTTCTAAAAATCCATCCTCTGTAAAACGTCTTCTCTAGTTGTCCTGCATATGTATTCGCTAATGAAGCTGTGTGTTCTGAGCCTGGATCTCTACATTTCTGTATGAACCACCTTAGAGGGCTAAAGACAGCTTGTGTTTAAATTGAGTGTAAGGCAATTTATGCTTCTAAAGTCATGGTCAGCATTTTTGTACTGTGCTGTAAACTTGTTCTGTGCCTAGTCACATTATTTTATAGCGTTTTCATAGCGTTATCAAATCTGGTGGCGCTGTGTTAGTTTCCTGACTCCCATGTCACATGGTCTGTGATTGTAACCTGTAATACCGGTTTAATTCGTCACAGCCAGCACTCCGGTTGTAAAGTAGAAGCAGGCGAGATTTCCAGCGAAAAACACCTCCCCCTTCTTCAGGTGTGAGGGTCTTCTGCTCAGAATGAAACGCTAAAATGTAATGTAGGCTCTGAATGGGTTCTGACTTGCTTTAACAAAATATGTTTACAAATCCTTTCACCTGGCATTTTCGTAGTTAGAAATTATGGAACGCTCTGTTAAAAGCAAGGGAGTTTTTATGTCCGTTGCAGTTCTTTTGCAACATGAATATAATTATATCGTTATTAATTTCTTGAGATACGCGATTCCATATTATATTCCCTTTTAATCAAATTCTAAAAGTATGCTTGTTGACTCCGGTATCGCGTTAGTTAAAGACTTCGATGCTTAAAATGTTTAGGAGAAATGGAATACTGGTGTGTATGTTTTCTTTAAAGTACCGAGACCAGCCATATACTGTATGTTTAAGTTCCAAAATTAATATCGTTTATGGACTTCACACGCGTTGCAGTATGCTCCTATTCTTTTTATGCTCAGGCACTAAGTAAAAGGAGATGCTTCATATTGCTTGACTAATTTTAAAAACTAAGTTAGAAATGCAGACGCTCCCTCGGTGCGCTGCTCTGGTGCGCCGGCTCTTACACAGTGCCTGTCTGCCGTAAGCGTTACAATATACATACCCAACACTGCTTGTACCCATCTGTCATGCAAATAAAACACCTTGAATTGAATTGAATTGAGGGGAGAGGGGGGAATACTAAAGGCAATACTGGCTCAATACCCTCGATGGGCTTTGACGTGCTAATGCGTTGGTTTAACAGTCCGGGTGTGGCAGGCTTCCAATGTCAACTCGACTCGATTGGAAGACAATGAACGTATTTTGTGATATTTAGAAATATAAATTTGTTTGGTGCGAGTGAGGTTTTATTTAATCTCTGACCAAGGGAAACGTTTCATTTTTTCAAAGAAATGTTTGTTAAAAAATAAAGTCATAGTTCTATGGGATTCAATCACAGACCATGTGACATGGGAGTCAGGAAACTACTGTAACACACAGCGCCACCGGATTTAATAACGCAATAAAAACGCTATAAAATAATGTGACTAGGCACAGAAAAAGTTTACAGCACAGTACAATAATAAATGCTGACCATGACTTTAGAAGCATAAATTACCTTACACTCAATTTAAACACAAGCTGTCTTTCTGTATGAACCTCTAAGCTGGTTCATACAGAAAATGTAGAAATGCATTAGCCTGATTATGATTAAAAAACACATAATTAAACACGCGTTTGCGATTTAAATCAGAACACGATTTAAATCAATATAAATGTTTATATTGTAACGCATACTGTCCAGCCTCCATTTCTCTATAAAAATTTACTCTGTTGCACACACACACACAATAGAAGGAGGAACCGCTGTCAGAAGGGAAGATATGTTCAAAATATCGCAAATATCGTTCATGTTGCGATATTTTGAAATATAAAAGTCAATTTATTGTCCATAATATCGCTATTCTATTTTTTCGAAGAAATGTTTGTTAAAAGAAAAGTCCGGCACCAGCTGGATTCGATCACACAACCTCCCAGTTGCTAGTCACGCACCTAGACCAGTCGGCTAGAAGACAGCTCGCATGAACAGGCAGGCGAAAAAGCCCTACACAGCCCTGTCGCAGCACACGAATACCGTTATTAAATTCTTTAGATACGCGATTCCATATTATATTCCCTTTTAATCAAATTCTAAAAGTATGCTTGTTGACTCCGGTATCATGTTAGTTAAAGACTTCAAAGCTTAAAATGTTTAGGGAGAAATGGAATACTGGTGTGTATTTTTTTCTTTAAAGTACCAAGACCAGCTACAGTATATACTGTATGTTTATGTTCCAAAATTAATATCGTTTATGGCCTTCACACGCGTTACAGTATGCTCCTATTCTTTTTATGCTCAGCTACTAAGATTTCCCTTCAGTGGTAAAATTCAATATCTACAACGGGCACAGCAAAGACGTTTTTACTGTAAGTCTTTCTACGACAGACCAACGGACCACGAGTGCCCCTGTCGGTCAACCAATCACGTACTGCGGTGCCACGCGTCATCTTGCGTCATACTGAGCGACGTCACCTGCGGTACGTGTCTGTGACGCGCACTTTGAATGGCTGCATCTGTAGTTCTGCTTTCTGCAGAAGCTAATTTCTTAGTTATTAATCACAACAACAAAATCACAAAATGCTTTTGATATAAATTATTTGACAGATTTGTCAAAATAACTATTTTGACATTTAATTTTGATAGAAATTTGCCATTGTTGAATCCACTCCATTGCTGCGTTCTGAAATTGAATAAATGTGGCATTTGTCTCTGTGGTAATCTGTTTCATAAAAGACATAGAAAAGTCTCTTTTCAGCTATAAGATAAAAAGTTTAATTAACACTTCACCCTTAAAGTCATGTTGATTGCATGTGCATGAATCAAAATCCCACAGAGATGACAGAAACCTGGCTTTCAACCTTTAATGATTTTGGCATGTACTGTATCTATTAGTATTCTGTTTCTGTTTCATTTCATTACTATATTGTAAAACAATGTTTTCATTGGAAAAAAAATAGATGTATTCCGTGTTTTTTTTCTTATGCACCTTTTTAAGTTTCTTTTAATATTTTTATTTATATATATATACCATTACTGGTGGCAGAAAAATAGCTATAAGATATCATAACGATATCTCAGTGACAACGTATAAACTTTTATTTCTATTGCATTGTCTATTACATTCATTACATTTTAATGTTATGACCATTTGTTAGTGTTTCCTGTCTTTAGGAAATTTTTAAAGTTCATTCACCCTTGTATTAATGACACAGAAAAGGAACTGTATTCATCCATGAAACTGGCCTGATTTACTATTTACTCTCAGAATAATAGAGTGTATTAAACAATAAGAATGTGATTTTAAGACTTCAAAAGATTTTTTTTAAGTATAAAAAACCCAGGTATACTTTTATAAAAAAATAGCAATTATTGTAAGTGACAAGAGTTCATGATAAATTCTTTGTTAATAAAAATGGAAGCCAGTCAAGATGCAGACTCTTAAAATGAACCATTCAGTCTGGGATGTCAATTCACATTTAACAGCTGTGATGGATGACCTCACTGATATTCACTCCATCACCAACACCCTCTAGTCAAATTCATTCTGCTGTCACAATGTATTTATTTTTATCAGTGTCATTTTATTCTTGCTTATTAAAAATGTAAGAGAAATTAGGCTTTGTTAAAGACCATCTGTTAACAAGCCCTGCAATTACAGATCGTAGCCAGGACTTGGCGCTTAGTGCATTAGTAAACAAGATGATATTACACTTTTTTCTGGTGCACATTCTAAAGACTGAATTGAGTAAAGAATTTTAGATTTTTTTTCATTTTTAATTGTTTTCTTTTTTAATACAACATTGTATAAAATAGGTCTAGCCACACACCTCATAAAACCGTGTTAAAACATAAGGCTAATTTGTGTGGCTTTGGAAAACTACGCTGTTGCCAAAATTAAAAATAATGCCTTGCTGCTCCAGATCCTGCTGGACACAAGGATAGAAATAATTTACTAAACAGGTTACAATGCTTACAGTAAATAGATAATTTAAAAATATAGGTATTTTGTAGCTTGTGTTCCCGTGCTACATACAACATGCATCCACATACTGTAGCAGTCCCAATAGAGGATATGTTAACTAAAAACAGGATAATGTGTTATCAAAACAGAAGTTGCAATAGCAATGTCCAGTTGTGCATTTTCAGTTCATCACAAAAAATGAGTCAGAAGGAAATCTGCATAGTCAACTGCTTGTTTCCCAAATAATACAAAAAACAAAGTACAGTAAATACAGTAAATTCTGAAAACACATTAAATATCTTTCCCTAGTGCATGGTACAAAGAGTAACATTATTTCACCAGCAGAACTTTTTATTGTATGCAAAAAAATATTAATTTGTATATACACTAGATTTAACATGCTAAAATAAAAGTTTTGATTCAAAGTGGGATGGCATGGTTTGTGTTGCTGCCTTGCAGCCCTGGGGCCCTGGGATTAATTCCAGACCTGGAGTGATATCTTTGTGGAGTTTATATGTTCTCCCCAGTTTCACTGGATGCTCCAGTTTTCTCACCGTGTCCAAAAACATAATGGTAGGTTAATTAGCTTCTGGGAAATTTAGCCCAGGTGTAGGTCTGAATGTGTGTCTGTGTTTGTGTCTGTATCAGCCCTGCAATGAACTGGCATCCTCTCCAGGGTGTATTCCAGCTTGTGCCAGTTGCCTGCTGTGGCCCATGACTCTGAATTAGATGAAGCGGTTAGATAATGGGTGGATAGATGGTTTAAAGTATAAATCTTTAAAGGCTGCTAAACACGAATTTAATACACTCATGAGAACCTTTGGTGCGACTTCTAGAATTAATTTATATATACATTTGAATTGAGGAAATGAATGTTAATTATCTGTTTGCAACAGAGAAAGTTGGAGCCGTCTAAAATAGGGTAGTCCTGCAGAGTCCCAGTCTAGCAAGGTTTGTACAGTAGGTAGCTTTTAAAACGATCCTTTCAAATTTAATTTTGATCAATAAAGCAGGTGTTTTGTTAAATTAAGTAATTTTATAGATCAGTTATAACAAAAATTAAAATGCCCTCAAAGATCAGTGTTTCCTTAAGTGAAATGATTAAATACTTAATTGAACTTGTTGTTCCCAATGTCACAGGTGAGTGTGGGTGATCTAAAACTCAAATTGGGGCTCTCCAGGATCAGGATTAGAGACCCCTTGAAATATAATTCGATTATTCCACCCTTTTTATATTGACAGTTTAATTCAGGAGCCACAGAAAGCTGTTATTCATTTAATAGGGCTGTTTAACTTGCTATAGCTAATTCTCCCCAATGAAACAAACATACTGTATACAGTATACTGTATGTCCATGGCTGCTAACTTTATATTAGTAAAATGTGAATTATTTAAAGTCTCTCACATCATCTTGCCCCCTTATTGTTATGAACTGTGCGTAAATATTCAAGAGTGTATAAATATTCAGTCTTATAATGCAAAACAACTTCATGCTCTTAAAACACTGTAATCAAGAAAAGTTGTAAGACACTGTACATACAGGTATACTGCATATGTTTTGTATATTTACAAGTATTAAAAATGCAACAAACACAGCTGGTACCAATGCATTTGTTGCATTTATTATGCTTTTCAATATATATTATATTGTTGGAAAATTATTGGAAAAGTGATCAGTGGATCAATAATTCACTGCCTTCATCTCAGTAACATTGTATTATAGGTTCAAGCTTCAGTACCTCCAAGGGTTGAGATACAAATGTACCTTGTTAAAAGAAGATTCTGACCTTGTTCAAACCTTGCTTCCAAATTTGGAGAGTTAATGGTTGACAGAATATCTGGGAGTATTTTTGTAGGGGAGAAATGACATTCATACAACTATATAGTTTTAAATGCAATAGTAATGACTGAGTTAATATAACGGCATACAACTACCAAAGTGGTACTGAGAAATTAAATTTCAAATTAGCCCAAAGGATAAAAAAACAGCTGAGGGGTTAGTGGAAGTCTCCTTAAAGCTTGTGCTGTCCCAAGACAGTGAAGCTCTAAAGATCTGACCTGAACTCAGCGAAGCCTGAATGTGATTTTGCAAAGAAATTTGTACTTGTCTTGCCCTTGTCTTCCTGGAATGTTGTTTTGAAAAGTAAGGTAAGAACTGTCAAAAGTAGAAGAAATTTGCACTCTAAGCAGTCTTTTTTTATATACAGACTACTGATATTGTACCAAATAAAATACGTTAGAAGGTTTATGATTAAACATTTGCTGTTAATACTTTTCAAAGTATACCTTAATGCTGACATTATAATTGAAATGTAATATAATACATTGTCAGCACCTACTCTATAAATTGAAAGTAATCTGTACTTTCCTTTTGTAGTTTTCAATTTGAGAATTTAGGTTTTTCAACAACAATATTAAGTTAAAATGTTTATGAATCTGTAATTTCCTATAATGTGACAGTATAGGAATGGTCTGAATATTTTTGCAAGGTACTGTATGAAAGTCATTTATACTATAAAAGGCAGACATCTATTGTTAGGGTTAACATTCTTGCACAACCTCAGTAGTATTTCCCTGAAGAATTAAATGTCAGCCTTGTTTAACAGTAGTAGGTAATTTCTCTAATAAGTGTTAGAATTTCCTTGGCATTTCCCCTTTATTTTTTCATCCTGACACTTTTCATTCATATCCATCATGACCTTTGTATGGACCTGGCTTTCTGCCTGAGAGAATATCACACATTTAATGATGGTCTCACATTGTAGGATTATAAAAAAAATCCTATGACTTATAAACCATGGTGCCAGCTGCTCTTTACGAACCTGTATCCTCATACTGAAATGCTAACTGAAATAAAGAGGGAAACAGGTACACTATTAGGCCCACATAGCTGTATGTAAACTACTTTTACAACATGATAATGATTACCAGTTTGCTTTTCCTTTTTTTCTTAATTTCACTATTCCATCCATCACCTTTGCTGAGAGAGTGTTTAAAGGATTTAATAAACAGTCCCTTCCTTGTCGAGCTATATCCCCCTTCAATGAAAATACAGTACAAGTGTCCTTTTATTCTTTGGGTGGATTCTAGTACAAATGTGAATTTAAAATGCTATTGGAAATAATTCACATGAATTATAGTTTATATATTCTATCGTGTACTATCGTGTTCTGTAAAACTCTGTAGCGTAAAAAGCTTTGGTTTTCATGAGGTATATTTAAACCATCACACATATTTACAAACTCACTGGGGCAGCATTGCATCTATATTTAAGGAAAGCATGTTAGATACTGTGCATTGCTTTAAAATCAAGACATTTCATGATAGGTATGAATCTAAAGCAGTGTACTCAACAAATGTATTGGCACCATGTCTCAAGATGAAAGACAGATGTGCACAATGTACAAATAAAAATAATGACAAGAGACAAAGATGGATGCAATTTGCCAAACATAGATGTAACTGACTGTGCCAGCTGCTAAAAATCTGCTCTAGTGGAATCAAATATTTCAATTGTCTTTATTGAAAATTAAAAATTGGCAGAAATCCTCCAGAACATAAATGTACATTGTAAGCATATGTTTAAACATATTCTTTCTAATATAACAGCAATACATTTACAAAATTATTACATCTATTCATGCAATTGCAATACATTTTAAGTGACTTACCTTGGTGAATTTTAACATCATTAACATTTGTATTCTTATCCTCAGCATATTGCAGGAGATAAGAAATCTGCAGGTCAATTCAGTTGTACTTTCATGTACGGCTCTTTGAAGAGATAAGAATTCATAATTACATTTGCATAAAGCACAGAGGAGACAGACTACAGGGGAAAATTTTGAAAGCTCCTGCTCAAGTGGAAATTTCAGCACTAAAGCAGTAGGATAAAGTTTATAAACTAGGAGGATGTTCAGTAACTAATTTGTCAACAATTTAAATATATATATATGAAGTGTGCAGTAATATGTTATTATATTTGTTAGAAATCTTTATGGCTTCAAATAAAAGACGTTTTGTAACATCATTGCATTAAACAGTACAATAAGCTTATCTGATGGGTTTGTTCATATGACCTTTTTTTGTGCCTGTTTACATTTAAGAACACGAGTGTGGAAATAATTATATTAGTATATATGAATACTTGTATACAACTGATGAGTGCACAACAGCCCCTGCAGGGAATCAATTACAGTCACTAATGGGTACTCAAGCTTCAAAGTCACACAGCGCTGCTCCTCAAACTGAGCTGAACTCTGCTATGTCAAAAGACCACCTCCTTTGCCACAGGAGAATTCAGCCCAATCTAAGTTCCAAATGGGTGATGTACCTTTTCTATAGGCTCATTACGAATGAGAGCTATTACATATATATACACATATAATATATAGTGTTGTACAGTTGTATATACAGTGTATACTTATTGCATTCGATTTTTAACACTGACACATTTTATTTGATTCTGTTCTTAAATGCTGGCATCTAAGCTAGATTACAAGAGAAGCTGCAATGCATCTTAGTTTAACATTACTTGTGAATGCAGCAATAATATTTTGGTCACTAATGTCATGGGAAGTAACAAAGAATTTAAAAAAAGTAAGTAGATATACAACAACAAAGACATTTTTACTAATACACTACCACAAAGTTTGCTTAATAATGTGCACTTATATTTTCAACGAGTCCTAAAGAGCTGGCATGTGTTAAAAGCATATGGGTGCTTGTACACAGGTGGCAGCCATCCAGAATTGAGGTGTAATTGCTAGCATCCGTCAGGAGCCTCCAAAACCTGGATAATGTAGGAAACATCACACTCCTTTATCCATGTTGATTCAGTAAACCCATATCAAGGTCATTATTAGAAATAGGAATAGATTTGTCGTTCCCAAAACTGTAGTCCTAGAAATAACAGCGGATTTCTTAAATTGTGTATTATATGTCTTGATTATTTTCAACATCCATCCATTCCCTTCTAAGACTTTCTGATGCTTAAAACTAAGACACACCTAAATATTGTACATTATTTTTTAAATGACCTCCCACCCTCAAATGAAAGATGAATGAACAATTTAATCCCATGTACTGTTGATGGCTCACTTGTCATTATTTAATTCCTAAAATCTTAGGAAACTACAATAGGTCATTTGTAAGACTTGGTTTTATGGGGTCCAGGGTGTGGTTATGCTGAAAAAGACGTGGTTTATGTCATGACTTTGTATTGCATATCTTCATTTGAATATGTATCTTCTGCAACACATTCAGGTCTGAAAACCATTACACAGTGAGTTTATAAATGCACATTTATGGCCCTTTCAGGCTTGGTCACACAATATAATCTCCTGTCTATGTTACCTCTATTAGGAACATGTTCAAAATAATTTGGCAAATACACTTACAGTATATGGTATTGACCAAATATGTAAGACTGGATTGTCTCATTAGCAAAAACAAATATACCCGATTACAGATGTTTACCTTTTAATCTGAAATTTACATTGTTTCTCTGTGACCTTATGTCATTTTTTCAAATCACCCTAACTTAGGTGATTTGACTACAATATTAAGTTGGCTCAAACCTCAAAGCACCTTGTGCAAGATGCAGACTAGGCTTGTCCACTTACTATAATTATAACTAATATTCAAGGGATGCCTGACAAAAGTTTCCGGGAATAAAAATATTGAAACATATCCTTGGTATCACTAACACAACATATTAATGCCTCAGATGTTGCTGCAATTATTTCTGTAGCTAACTCTTTGGGCCCAATTAACAAGTCTTTGGGTTTACAAAGACTGGAAAGTAATTTCAGTTTATCCTTGACATTATTTCTCTGTAGTAAATCAAGGGTCATATACAGTAGTCAGCATTGCTGAAAAGCTATTCAAGCCTTACTGTAGATGTCCCATGATGCTCACTGGGCACCTTAATAAATGGGCATTACTGGAGGCAATGAAAAACATGAAAGTTAGCAGGTAATAGGTTTAATTAGATCATATGGGTATTTATGGAAAATGTATACCTATCTCAATTGCTTCTTGTGCATAGGTAAACAGAACGTTCAGTTTATGTCTGTTATAAGCACAGAAAATAATACAAGAAAGCATTTTATTACACTGTTTGAAAAGGGATTTCATCTCAAGAACAGCTCTAGTGTTCATACAATGGGTTAAACCTGACTTCATTAGAAACGTGGCTCTTACCAATATCCCTTAGTTTCATAGGTGCCTGGTTAAAGTAAAGTAAACAAATTGCTTTAATTTGACCCAGCAACTTCCAGGTCATACTGTAGCATTCATTTTGCACACCCACACGCCTTTGCTAAATTATAAACTGGGAAGCCTTCAAGATGCAATCTTAATTGTACCTTAAATGGCAATATTACTAGAGTTTATTAGCAGGTTCAAATCAACTTATTATTCCCATGATTTGGAAGTATTTTGCATAAGTGCTGCAAAACTAAAAGTCTGAAAGAACCATTTAGGAACACAACAAATTCTGGCTCTTCTGAAATTTGAAACCATACAAGGTATTTGAGGGAAGAAATCAAATTTGTCAATCTATAAAAAAAATCTGTAATGAAAATACATTTCACAACAAACAATGGCATAGAGTAAGAATGTGAAAACATTTAGAAACCATGTCTCAAAGATATGAAATGACTGGTAATGGAGGGAAGCACTCCATTTAAAATATAATCAATTGAATGGCTGCTTGAATTTTCATGGAATAGTTAAGGCTTATGAGTGACTCATAAAATATAGTGTTCTAAATGCTTCAATTAGTGAAAGACACATTGAAAATAATAAGTGGTTCAAGTAGGTAGCTGCATCAGCATGCGTAGGCTGCAAAGGTAAACCCGTTACCTGTTTCTTTGAAAATAATAATACAACTTTGTCAATATCTAACTCGAGAATCTACACTTTCATGAGACAAGAACATGTTTGATTTAATCACAGCAGCTGAAACTTAAAGGTCTTCTCTGGATGTCCCTGTGAACTGATAACTGTGATAGTTATTGAATATAGTTATTGAATACATTAAGGAAGTTTTTTTGTTCCTTTATTGTATCTGGCATGTTTGTTGAGAGCAATTCTGATTTAAAATAATTATCTATAGACCCTTTTTTTATAACAAGGCATCTATTGGAGTAATCTGAGCGATCCCAGATTTGAACCAATGACTCTCTGGGGCAGAGCACTAACTACTACACCACAGCGCTTCCTAAAACAATTGACATAGGGTTACATTGTTATTGCTCACAGTCTTAAACAACTAGAGAACTAGAGAATTATTTTCCGGGAATTGAATACTGTGTCAAAACTATTTGTAAAGAGAGAATGCACTCCTAAGCTTGTCTTAAAACTAATGGGAAATTGTAGCAGGGGCAGCATGATGGTAATGGCACAATTGTTAGCTAACTACCTTGCAGTACTGGGGCCCTAGCTTCAGTTCCTGGGGTGCTATCTGTTATGGTACCATCAACCAGCCACCAGGGGGCTCCAAACCCACAGGCACCTACTGTACCTCAGCTACTAAGGAAAGACTCAGACAACTTACTGTAGACCTTGTCAATCAATCCCAGCATTTCTTCACCACTACGCCTCCCCTTCCCAGCTTACTTAAGCCCACCTTTGTCCCTTCCCTGCTCAATATTAGGTTTTCACAGTAAGAGCTACACCTCCTGTTTACCTTGAGACATTCTTTGCTTCCCCTTTGGCCTATGGAATTTAGCATTGCTTTTGACCATGACGTTTGGATTCTCCCTCTGGAATTTTCTGAGGAATTTTACCTTTTGGCTTTTGACCTACTGCTCCTTTTACCTTGTATTTTGATTCACCTTTTTACTTTGTTTTTCTAACTCTTGAGTTCCCTGGGTCTGCATAGATAAATATAAAAAAAATATTTTGTGTGATCACCTCAACTTTTCATTTTAGGAAAAAACAAAACTAAAAATAAAAACAAAACATGGTTGCTATTATATTGCAAACATAATTTACAGGCTGATTCTGTTTTGCCAGGAATGCTTCTTGGAAAAATAATACTTGTATACCTCTCACAGTAGCAGTCTGATTATTCCTATATTGTTTCAGTATCTATTCACAAGTCTGAACCTTCACATTTTAGCACCATCTTACATTAAGACTTTATTAGTCTATCCAAAACCTTAAAGAAATACCCTTGCTGACTGTTAAACATTTTATAGAGGTTTTTGATGGCAATCAGCTGGATTCAATTCCTCTAACCACCTTGTGCTAGTTTTCAACCTTTTAGTTTTCTCTGGAGTGTACCTAAGCCACCTTCTCATGGCATAAACGTATATTGTCACTCCCAATTACTCTGTTACAGTATCATAGTCACATTAATTAGCATGTCATTTATTAATGAAACCTACACTGTAGTTTTTGAGACTACAACAATTAAAGACATGTAACTTGTAGGAGTTTTGTGAATTTACTGGGACAATTTATTAATTGTAGCAGTAACCATGAAGTGATTGTTTTATGGCTATTAGAAAACCAATCGATCAGCAACGCACACACACAGATTCAATACCAGAGATACATTTATTAATACATAAATTGTACACATAAAACATATACTTGTAACAGTCTGCCTGGATAGAGATGGCAGATCTTACTATGAGGGTTAACAAAATGCAAGGTATATAAAATCACGAAGGTTGAACACTCATCCAATCTGTGTGGATTCAGATCTCCCGCGGACACAAAGGAACAGTGGCAAGCTGTTGCTGTGTCCAATCAGCGTCCTCTGGCCTGGTGCCAGGCAGTGCTGGTTCAGTGTGAGAGAAGTGGGAGAGATTCCTGCTGCGATGCTCTGGTAGTAGGCTTTCTGAAGACCGGCTAGTTAGTGTTGGCTGATACTAGCAGAGATTGTACACGGAAAGTGACTGCGGGTTCAAGCAGGTCACACTCCTTAGACGGAAAGAAGACTGGTTCGTTCCCAATGTAGCGCTAGTCCTGAATCCTGAGATTCAGCTGTCCACAGTCCCAACCGTAGTTCACAGTGGGTTCACGAGGCTTGCTGCTGGGTTAACCTTGGGTGGATCTTTTGGTTACACGCAGCAACCTCTGTTCTCGACTCTTAGAACAAAGTAAAGTCCTGGCACTCGGACACACTGGCCGTTACGTGATTGTCCGAGCTGAGTCTGAGAATGTCCAGGAGGAGCCCGGAGGAGCCCTGTGCTGCTTGTTTTACCTGGAGGAACTATGGTCGTTCATTGGTTGAAAGTTTCGTGGGCATTCAAGACCCATGTGGGGTTACTCTGCCCTACCAGTTCCTGATTGGCTGACTGAGGTGGAAGATGAGTAACCATGGTCTCTGACATTAGGGTTGTAAACAACCTAGGATGAGACTCTCCCTTGGAATCTCCCAGACAGTAAGGCATCAGAGATGACCATTTATTAGGGTTGCTGGAGAATCTCAGCATTGGGAGTTGTTCCTTATCAGGACACTCTATCAGCTAGAAAAACATCTTAAATGTGAACCAAATGGAATGGCCAATCAATTAAATTGATATCAACTTGTGTTGGGGTAACAATTAAATTCTGGAGATGCAATGTTTCTACAGATATGGATTCGTATTTCCCGGCATGGACACCAAAGGCCAGCTGTTGGCTGCATTCAATCTCTGCAGCATTTGATAGTTGTCCTACAGTTGGTTCTTGCTCGATGCCCAACCAATCCTGGTGCATCTCCAAGTCGGAAGAAGGGAGAAGGGAGAAATCTGTCTGCGGTGTGCAGTGTAGTCGTCGCTCTCCCAGGGAACTACTAGTAGTCCGGCTTACTAGTAGAGAGTCTCTATGCACAGAGGGTGACCACGTGTCCGTGCAAGTCACTCTTTAGATGGGAAGAAGACTGGTTTGTTCCCAGCGCAGCGCTACTTCTAAATAAAACTATCCAGATTGTCGACAAGGGTCCAACTATAAGCTTCCGTTAATCAGGCGTTCACGTTGGCTTTTAGCAGAATTCTGTTTGGTTACCTATGAGATTCTCGGCCTCAGCGATTAGAACAAAGTCCAAATCCCAGTGCAGACAACACTGGC
This sequence comes from Atractosteus spatula, assembly GCF_055471065.1. Classification (NCBI taxonomy): domain Eukaryota; kingdom Metazoa; phylum Chordata; class Actinopteri; order Semionotiformes; family Lepisosteidae; genus Atractosteus; species Atractosteus spatula. Next base: position 42,702,818 of record NC_142706.1, read on the forward strand.
AGTAACATGATTGTCTCTGAGGGTACGCAAAAACGGCCGAGGAGAGCAAGGTTCTAATCTTGTGCAGCCTGTTTTAACCAAGACACAGACGTGCAATGATTGGTTGAGAATTGAGAATTGAGCATCCCCCCAACCATCCCTTATAGAAACACTCCAGCATGAATGCCTCTCTGTGGCCAGCCACAGAGATGGGAGAGAGATGGGGCCTCAGTTAGGAAGGCACGGCAATACCTAATTCTGTCTTATTAATAAGCATTGCCACTACACACTGCTGATTATTTTTAAAATATATCGTAACATTTTTTAAACTCAATGTTGCCTATGTCATATGTATAGATTATGGTTTTGCTACTGTACCTGCATGTAATAATATGCACTTGCCTACAATTACAATTAATAATCTTCCCAGTACTGATTTTTTTGAGAATGGCATGACTGAAAATTCAAGCAACTGTATTAAGGACATTTTATAATTGAAAGCAGATACCAAAGCTTTAAAGCATTCTTTTAATATCTTTATGAATATGGTAGCATAAACCTGTCATAGTTAATCTGAAGGCCAGCTCAGTCTTATTCACTGATGTTGTAAAATTTAAAACGAATATGTCTGATACATTAAGCTGGTAAATGATTGATTACTACATTTGAGTCTCTTTCATTTTTAATTCTTTACCAAATGATGTATTTAATAGGAACCACAAAGAGTTAGACTTGCATTAAATATGGTATAATGAGGAGACTGCAGGTTTCTAAATTATATTCATGTGTTGTCTTTTTTGTCCCAAGTCTAACAAAGTATGACCAGGTGCATTAAACCTCTTAACACCATTGACATATTTAGACAATTTCCACCTGGAATTTCCTCCCCCTTAAACATTTGTTATATCTCTGCAGCAGAACATAGCAGGAGCCTGGTTCAGGTCTTAAATTGAAGCTAACCCCCTTGGCTTTGAGTGTGAACATTCAAATTTCTTATATTTCTTAATGTGTCCACTCAGCAGACAAACATATGAAAAAAACCCCTTCAGATCCCTTGGTCTTCAGAGATCAGATTTTTCAACTATATGCATGTCAAGGGCCTGGGAATGATTTGAAAACCTTGTTCTAGGTGACTTCTAGCTTAGATAAAAATTTGGGACAAATTGATCAATTAGAAAAAATTCTACATCATGTTTTGTGAAGACTGGACCTGGAATTTAATTAATAAATTAATAAAAAATCATAAAAATATTGAAAATAAGAATAATAACCATTGCAATTGCTATAAAAACCTTTAGACACTGCTAGAGAGCCTTTATCTGCTGTTATGCAATGAAAAAAAACCTCAGAGTTGCCTTCTGGTGTGGGAAAAAAAGGAGCACTGATAAGAAACTGATAAAAAACTGATTGATTACCCCTTCTGAGTCAATGATTGACAGCTAAAAGGCAGGCAGAATGCAGCCTGAAGCTTCTAGAGGAAGTCTTACCCCCTAAGGGCTCTGAATGGCTGAAAATACAATGAATGACAGCGGTTTTTACCAATCAGATTGCCTTATTTCTAGCGGTCGTTCTTCAAACATTTACTACGTAATCAATAACGTTCACTAGTCTCCAGCTCTGGAGATAAACTAGTCTGGGTTATTTTGGATATATATCATGCTTCAGAATAAGGTAAAAACATGGGATATATATATATATTTGCTGGTTTTTGCTTTTGCGGTTTTGTTTGTAAAAATGTATGATATTGACATGCTGTGCTGGCCGGGTGGCCGGGTGTTTTTATTGGGATTCTGCTAGTTCATTAATTTATTGGTTTATTGCATAATAGTGTCATGTCTGTGGAAACAAACTTTATGGTTTTGTTGTGGTGATATTGGAGAATGCGTGCATGTGAGAAAATTTGTGGAGCGGTTTCAAACAAACGTTGTTTATCTCGCGTTTATCTTAAAAATAAAAAGTGTCATCTGGGGAGACAGGAGTAGTCACCAGTGACCACGATATGGACTAACAGGGAACAGCATGGGTGGCACAAGCTATGGTGCTTAATTTTCCACTGTAGAATTTGTAGATAACCTCAGGGTACAAATGTGTAATAATATACCTTGTAAAATGAGCTGAAATTCTTTTCCACATTTATTTCTACTGTAAAGGTGGTGGAAATGTCCCTATTCTTATGATTATTTCAGAGCATCCTTTATCAAATATCTGAGAAAAATACATGACAATTAAAAATACTTGCTTGAAGTGTAGCTTATGGATTACAAATGCCTGTAAATGGTCCTTCAAACAAATCTTCTGAAGAATCAGTTAATCTACATGTATTTGGTTATGATTATTTTACTTTCACAGACTATTAGTGTGCCTTTTAGATATTGTTTATCCAGCTCACAGCTACTACTTCAAATATTGTCAAATATACAGAGATTTAAAATTAGTAAATTCCGTTAGTGTTCTTTCAAAAATTACTTAAGTAATTTGATCCCTATTAACATAAAGCTTCTGCTAAGATTCCTGGTTTCAAAGCAGATTGAAAAAATTCTAACATATACAGTATTTAAATTGTTTCAGCAAATTTTAGTTTCTAATACTAGAAACTAATGTGATGTTTATCTGTCATTGAGAGTGACTTTTAACTTGTTTGTTCTTGCAACCACAAAATAATTATTCAGGTGTGTCTGCTTTAATTTAGACTGCAGAACACCTATCCCTGCAGAAAAATTTTACCTTGGGTTTAAAATGGTCAGTTCAGCTTCTTGAATTTTATGCAATGTGTTGAGGAGACTGACGTTGTTCATTCCATCAAGTATCATAGATGAGTATATCTTCATTGTTCTCCACGATAGATTCTAAACATGCTTGAAAGTAGAAGGAGCTCCAGCTATGGCTGGTCAGATTACGATGTTTATTGACCCAAGAAAAAGTGACAAGATTTCCCAACTTTCAGTTATAATTGTGTAAGACTTTGTGTGATAAAATGTTGAACATGAAACATTGATATTGCAATTATAATTGTGTTTATTTTGGACCAAAAGTCTACAGAAGTACTTCTTTCTGTCCAACTAGAAGAATATGAAGCAGAACATGAAGACCTTTTGCTGCACTCTGGTGTCAGATGTCTGATCTAAATTGTTGTAGAGATTTCCTGATGTTTTACTTAAAATTTCTGGTTTCGAATGATGTAGGGTACAAGGACATGGAAGTTGAAACATGGCTGATTTAATTGTGTTGCAAGTTATGAAAATAATTATGTTATGTTAAAATAATAAAATTTAGATCTACTAAGGAAAGTGGTTCTTTGGCCACTTTTGAACAAAAACTATTGTGTGGTCCATGTGTGTTTTGTTGCTGTTCCACACTTCCTGACTTTTATTGTTCTCCCTCCCCCATTGGTCCATCATTACACCATTGTTTCTGTATTACGTCAGCATCTATTAACTCTCGACCAATCAGAACTCAGCTTATTCAGTATATAACTTGGAGGTTATCAGAATGAAGGGCCTTTTGCTTGACTTTGGTTCTGTTTGGCTCAGTTTCGTTTTGCTTTTGTTTTGCTTCAACTTCGCTTCTCTGTTTTCATTCGTTTCGTTTCGTGTGTGTTTTCATATAGCTTCGGCTTTGTTGGTTTGTGTTCGTCTCCATGTACTATCGTTTGTTTGTATTATCCTTTGTTTTGCCATTACCTGCCCAAACGTGTTTACCACAACCTCTGTGTTCTTTTGTATCCTGTTCCTTGTGTCTACTCTTGATGTCCATATTTTGTATTCATAGTTCACTTGTGGATTTGTGTGAATTTTTGTGTAAAGGGTTAGTTTAGGTTGTCGGGTACATTCTGCACACGTAGTTGTATTAGTAACACAAGTTTATGATGGGTGAGTGCCTTTTGTCTTGTATGGTTTTTGGGTAGTTAGTAAAGGTAAGCTAGGGCGTTAGAAGATGCTGAAGACTGAGTGTTTCGGGTTTTGTTTTGGTAGTTAAGTCAGCAGTCCCTCACTTTTTTAGCCAGCTCCATTTTGTTTGTTATTTTCTTTTCTTTGGCACCAATCTAGTTCCCTTTCCCTGTGTGTCATTGTGTCCTGTTACGTACCAGTCACTTATTCACTTTAAAATAAATCACTTTTGCACCAAAACTTGTTTTCACGCTTCCTAAGTCCCTCACCACCTGCATCCAAATCATCCTAAATGTTACACCCCTTTACCCCTAGACACTTGGGATCAAAACAACTATAATTACAGCTATCCCAGCAAGCAATAGGTGCAAAGCAGGGTATACCTTGGATGGGACACCAGTCCATCACAGGGCAGACAATTGGACACAAACACAGACATGCATACATTCATACCTAAGGTTAATTTTTCTAGAAGCCTACAAGTATGTTTTTGGACTTTGGTAGGAAACCTGAGCATCCAGAAGAAACCCACTCAAACATGTGAGAATTCCATACAGATTGCACCCCAGGTCTTTCTTTGTGGTCTAGTAACTGAACCTAGCTGCCCAAGCGCTGGTAGGCAGCAATGTTAACCACTGTGCCACCGTTATACACACAAGTGTAAAGTACCATGACAAAATAATCTTTCAATTAAAAAGTATTTTTTAGGAAAATATAAATGTTATTTCCCAATTTACTGACTATGTGAACAGTTTTTACAATAATCCACCATATGAGTATAAATCACTGGTCAATACCACCTTCTAGCTATTCAAGATTACAACTCAGCTATTCATTTTTTTTAATTACTGCTTGCTATTCAAGATTTATATCTCGGATATCGTGTCATTGTAATTATAAACTGGTCAGAATCAATTAATGGAGCTACTAGCTCCCCTCCAGAAAACAAAACTTCACCAAGGAAGCAGAAAATGATCTGTGTCTCTAGTGTACATGGACTTTATATGTGAAATTTAATTGCAGCATTAAAATATTAGGCAAACTGCAATACATTTGTTTACGATTATTCCCAAGGCCTGCTAGAAGAATGCACTTTACTACATTTGCAAGCGTTTTGATGGTCCCCATGTCAAAGTACAGCAGGTAATGTTATGGATGTTATAGCCGCATACACTACGTTGCAAAAGTATTCTGTTCTTTACGCATTTTTTTTTACTAGAGTTACAGAGTTCAAAAGCTGAGATGTTAGAAAATGTCCTTTCAATAATATTACAATCACAAGTATCACAATCAATTGTATTAAAAGAAGTTATATTTAGCAAATAGGGAGGTAGAAGGATGTGCATGATTTTGGAGGACTGCCAATCTTGTAAGCACAGGAAAGTGTGATAGATAAAAAATATTTAAGGACTGTTCTAGGTTAATTACTTTGAGAAAAATACACCGAGCATCTCTGTGTGTTTCGCTCCCATGCGCGTGAAATAAAAACTTCTTTTAACTTCTGACTCCTGACTGTCTTTTAAGGGGAAACAGGGAGAAATGTCTCCAACAGCGTCACATTCACCAACAGAACAATTGATTGAAAATGAATACCTCGCAAAAATCGAGTATTATGTCATGACTGAAAGGAATAGACGCCAAGAGTACTGACACGAGCTCCAATAGATCATGCACAGCTGTTGAGAACGAGGAGGATTATACATCGGCCACCAAGACTAGCTCTGCTGCTGAACCTGACACAGACAGCAGTGTTAGTGTTAGCAAGTGTTGGAAAATGGCTACAAGGCGGTACAATCCAAATTATGTAAGTGGTCAGTGCTATTTTTATTATATTTGTGTGTGTGTGTGTGCGCGCTCATGTTGGTCATTGAGATTTTCTTTGTCCAAAAAGCACAAGACCAATCCAAAACTGAACTAACTTCAGAATAAATATAATAAAGTAAATGTTCCTGAGTGTCTCAGTCAAAGTCCTGACTTTAATCCTATTGAGAATTTGTGGAAACTGCTTTCATTAGCAATAGCCAAGCAACTTCAGAGAGCCTGAGAATCTCTGCCAAGATGAATGGGCAAAATTGCACAAAGCTAGTATGCAAAGTTGGTAAAGACTTACCCACATAGACTTGCAGCTATAATTGTTGCCAAAGTTGCTTCCATCAAATATTGAGTTCACTGGTCTGAATATTTATGCAATCTATATATTACTTTCTTTAGTTTTGCTGACATTTACTGACACTTACAGTATCTTACCCTTAGAAGTTTTCAGTTTTAGTATTCAGGTTTTGAATAAAATACTAAGTTTAAAAAAATGTACAGTATGTATCATTTTCTAATTTCACAAAATGCAGTATCATACTGGACAGTATGGTTCTTAAGGACACTAACACCTTAATGGTTTCTCCAAGTTAAAAAAAAGCAGGTAACAGTTGTGCATTCAGTGCTTTAAAAAGAGAAAACAAGTAGAAATTTGAAAATAATAGTCCCATTTTGGTTGATCCACGGTGCTATATGCTTAACTGACAGATTTTCTAATGGGTTTTCTTTTACTGGCAAATTGTTTGGACCACATATATAGAGGAAGGTGAATGCAACTAATTCTCAGTAAGGGTAGACAAAATCCCAGGCAAATACATCAGTTAACATGCCAGTATTTTAAATGGAGTTTTAAAAATCCCATCATGCAACTTGTCAAACTTGACAACTCTATTAACTTGAAAAATTCAGTTTTCAACTGTCTGCTTGAGTCAACAGAAAGGCCAAGAGATAAGTGAATTTTCATTAAAAATGTGGAATTTAGTAAAATTTTGATAAAGTATTTAATCCTATGGGTTTCTTTCACAGTACAATCATGAAAGAGAAAAGGACAAATCAGTCATCATGTTTGAATAATGCATAAAATAGCTATAGTATTTTCGTGATTACATATTCACAACATAGATACCTATTATCATTTGAGAGAAAGAATAAAGTAGATCGCTTCATGAATAATCATTTAAATTGCTGTATTTTTTGCCCTTTTTTGTTGTTCGTGTAAAACCTGGCTGAACCGAAGTCTCACTTTACAGTTATCTGAGATTAGAGGGTTACTTTAATCTTCATCTCATCATTGCATAACATTTCGATTCTACATTAACTGTCTAAGAATAAAAAGGGTTTTTGACAAATGTAACCAATGAAATTCTCCACAAAAATTCAAGAGGAACACAAACATAAACCTGCCTTTCAATTCTGGTGTTCTGTACTCAGTAATCCTCCATCAACCGTAACTTCGCTGAACCTGCTCATCACCTGAAAAGGATGGACCACCTAGTCTAAATGGCCACCCCTTCTGCCAAGCGAAATAAAATACTCACTAACATTTTTGGATGAACCACAAATTGAGCCACACCAGCATGATTTTTACAAACAGGTTAACCTTTCTATGAAGAAGAATGTCATTCTGTGAAGGATGTAAATTGATTTGTTATGCTTAAAATGCCAATTGTCCCTCCAGTACTGTATGTCTTTGGACTGTGGGAGGAAACAAAAGCACCTTTAAGGAAACCCACATGAACATGGAGAGAATATACTGTAGAAACTCCACACAGATAGCACTCCGGGTCTCAAATTGAACCCAGTGCCCCATCCCTGGTAGACAGCAATTCTAACCACTGTGCCACTGAGTCACACTGTTATGTTATTATTGTAACTTGAAACTTACTATACAACTTACTTACAGTACAATACTGTTTTAAATATTACTGTATTTACTATTGTATGTATGAAATACGTTTTCTCATATTGCTCCTCATTTGTTTATACTGCTTCTTTGTTGGAGCCTTTGTATCAGCCCACAACATGATTCCCATTCTCGTTTATGAATTATTTATATTCATCCATCCATACATATTGTAACTGCTTCTTCCAATTCAGGGTAGCAGGAGAGCCAGAGCCTATCCCAGCAAGCAATGGGCTCAAGGCAAGGTACACTCTGGGTGGTATGCCAGTCCATCACAGGGCAGATACAGAGACATGTACACCTAGGGCCATTCTTCCCAGAAGCCAATTAAACCACCAATGTTTCTTGGACTGGTTGAAGAAACCAGAGCATCTGGAAGAAATCCATGCAAACACAGGAAGAGCATAGAAACTCTCCTCAGATGGTACCCCAGGTCTAGAGGCAGCAATGCTAACCAGTATGCCATCGTGTCGACCTTCTTCATATCCAGTCCTCTGTATATAATAATAATAAACTTTATTTATGGAGCACCTTTCATACAAATAGCAGCTCAAAGTGTTTTACAAACCAAGAATAAACATAAAATCTTAAAATCAAAAGATATACATTCAGTTGCAAACAAAAACACAGAAATAAAGCAACATAAATGTACATTTATGCATAAAGAAGACAAAAATAAAAAATTAAGAAAGTTGTAATAAAGTAAAAACAATGAAGGATAAATAAATAAAACAGAAAGATAAATACAAATAAAAACCCAGAAAATCTAATTTAACTAAAAGCTAAATTAAAAAGATATGTTTTCAAATGTTTTTTTAAAACAGTGTATCGAGGTAGACTGCCTAATATGAGTTCCATAATTTAGAAACATAACAACAAAAAGCGGCCTCTCCACTATTTCTGTATTTCACGCATGGTATTTGCAGAAGGCCAGTATTTGCAGATCTCAGGTCACGTATAGGAACATATAAAGACAGACATTCCTTAGGGTATATACAGATGCAGCCATTCAAAATGCGCGGGCGATACCGCATTATTTTGCGGTACGCTGTACGCAGTCTACCGCAAGCTACCGGTAAATACCGCGAGTTACCGTAAATTCTCCTATAATACGACAAGCAAAATAATAGTATCCGGAATTTCCGCAAGGTGGAGCTAATAAAGCTCAACCTCTCATGTTTGAGCTGTGGCCATCAAAGTCTTTAACGAAGATATTACTAATAGTATTAATAATGAATGACCTTGGACAAGCTGTAAGTGTAAACTCAAAGTATTGCCCTGGTCAACATTCTTTTTTTCATTGACCGTCTTTGTAAAAGTAACACCACAGCATTTCGCAATCACGCATTTGTTTCCAATCATGCAAAGTACAGTGATTCACCATGCCTTTCACATGCTCATAAAAGAGATTGATTTAGGAACATAAACATATTACCGTATGCAAACTGTACTGTATACAGTATGTATATGTATATTTAATGTCTTAACTGTGCCCGTTTAAGTATTGAATATTCATATCTAATTTTACCACTGAAGGGAAATCTTAGTAGCTGACCATAAAAAGAATAGGAGCATACTGCAACGCGTGTGAAGGCCATAAACGATATTAATTTTGGAACATAAACATACAGTATATGGCTGGTCTCGGTACTTTAAAGAAAACATACACGAAACATGGTTTCATTATGACCAGAATCGGTCTTGAGATATTTTTAACTTGATTTACAGTATTTGAGAGGTATGTCTTAACACCGATACTACAGTGCTTAAGTACTGCTCACGTATATGTTTCTAGGTTTATATTATGCATTTCATACGGTCAAATTACTTTTGAGCAACTAATAAGAAGCGCGAAATGGTATGCGTTTTACTTTCGTTTTGTGCTGGGACCCGTGGATTGATTAGAGATATCAAGTACATACAAGTCATTTTTTAAATGTTGTAGTTCGTCTTGAAAAAATGTTACGAGTACATCATCTATCAACAATTACACAGGTTCTGTTTCCATATTGCGGATTTTGGTTACGTAATATTATTTTCTAGATTTCACGTTGTGAATATATGATTTGGGCAAACAGAGCCGCAAAGAAGTACATTATGGGTTGTTGTTTTTTTTTTTGCAGTTTTATCTAGAACAAGCGATGCTTAAACCTTTGTCTGATTCTTGTGAAACTATCCACACGACAGTTACAGTACCTAGGAGTTGACTTCAGTGATGTCACTGATGGGATGTTTCTAAAAATCCATCCTCTGTAAAACGTCTTCTCTAGTTGTCCTGCATATGTATTCGCTAATGAAGCTGTGTGTTCTGAGCCTGGATCTCTACATTTCTGTATGAACCAGCTTAGAGGGCTAAAGACAGCTTGTGTTTAAATTGAGTGTAAGGCAATTTATGCTTCTAAAGTCATGGTCAGCATTTATTATTGTACTGTGCTGTAAACTTGTTCTGTGCCAAGTCACATTATTTTATAGCGTTTTTATAGCGTTATCAAATCCGGTGGCGCTGTGTTAGTTTCCTGACTCCCATGTCACATGGTCTGTGATTGAAACCTGTAATATCGGTTTAATTCGTCACAGCCAGCACTCCGGTTGTAAAGTAGAAGCAGGCGAGATTTCCAGCGAAAAACACCTCCCCCTTCTTCAGGTGTGAGGGTCTTCTGCTCAGAATGAAACGCTAAAATGTAATGTAGGCTCTGAATGGGTTCAATTATGATTTGGGCTTGATTAAGGTCGCTGCCTTTCATCTAAAACCCTACTTGAATCCTTCTAAACTAAAAATTAGTGTTAGTGAGTTCTAAATAAAGAGGTATCCAGGTAACAGTGAAACGGGCGGACAGTCTGGGGAGATCGCCCGTTTTCCATGTAAATAGTTCCCTGGTTCCGCACCCCTTGGTGTTTCTCTCGCTCTCTCTCGGGTCACCTGATCATTAGCTCGAAAGATTTGAGTGCTTTGTGTATATTCTAATGGTAGTGGGGGCAGGGTGTGTGGGAACAGGTTTGGTTGAAATTGCATTGGAGATCTATGTTCTTCACACCTGAAACATTTTCTCTGAAAGCATTTTCTTAGCAGTTTAACCGATCTTGTTACAGCATGTTACAGTTTACTATTATTAACCATATTAATTTTAAGTGCTTAATGTAAAATCTTGTAAAAATATATTTTCATTGTTCAAATATACATTAAGTCTGACTATCATATAATAAGTTAAATACAAAACTAAAGAAAAAATAGGGTTAAATATAATTCAAAATATTTTGCTAACAATGTTAACTGTTTATGAATAATAAAATGTATTAACTAAGGAGTAGGATGGCACAGTTGTTAGTATGTTTTTTGTTTTGTTTCTTTTTCATAAATACAACAGTAGTACCTGATGTCTCAGTGGCTTTCAAAATTAAATTATGCATGCAAACCTGTGAACTAGAAAGATAACTAAGATATCCATCCATTATATTCCATAATATCCATGAAATATATGGCGCTGAAATATGTGTGACGCAGTGGTGGCCTGACACGGTGAGGTGCGCTGGCAGCTGTATGATGCAGTGGTGGCCTGGCACGGTGAGGTGCGCTTGCAGCTATGTGACGCAGTGGTGGCCTGGCACGGTGAGGTGCGCTGGCAGCTGTGTGATGCAGTGGTGGTCGGGTATGTAGAGGTGCACTGGCAGCCGTGTGTTGTGACGCAGTGGTGGCCTGGCACGGTGAGGTGCGCTGGCAGCTGTGTGATGCAGTGGTGGCCTGGCACGGTGAGGTGCGCTGACAGCTGTGTGGTGTGGCACAGTTGTGGCCTGGCACGGTGAAGTGCGCTGGCAGCTGTGTGGTGTGACGCAGTGGTGGCCTGGCACGGTGAAGTGCGCTGGCAGCTGTGTGGTGTGACGCAGTGGTGGCCTGGCACGGTGAAGTGCGCTGGCAGCTGTGTGGTGTGACGCAGTGGTGGCCTGACACGGTGAGGTGCGCTGGCAGCTGTATGATGCAGTGGTGGCCTGGCACGGTGAGGTGCGCTTGCAGCTATGTGACGCAGTGGTGGCCTGGCACGGTGAGGTGCGCTGGCAGCTGTGTGATGCAGTGGTGGTCGGGTATGTAGAGGTGCACTGGCAGCTGTGTGTTGTGACGCAGTGGTGGCCTGGCACGGTGAGGTGCGCTGGCAGCTGTGTGATGCAGTGGTGGCCTGGCACGGTGAGGTGCGCTGGCAGGTGGGTGATGCAGTGGTGGCCTGGCACCGTGAGGTGCGCTGGCAGGTGGGTGATGCAGTGGTGGCCTGGCACCGTGAGGTGCGCTGGCAGCTGTGTGGTGTGACGCAGTGGTGGCCTGGCACGGTGAAGTGCGCTGGCAGCTGTGTGGTGTGACGCAGTGGTGGCCTGGCACGGTGAGGTGCGCTGGCAGCTGTGTGATGCAGTGGTGGCCTGGCACAGTGAGGTGCGCTGGCAGCTGGGTGATGCAGTGGTGGCCTGGCACGGTGAGGTACGCTGGCAGCTGTGTGGTGTGACGCAGTGGTGGAAATGTTCACCATGTTTCACCATGCTGAAAATGTTTGTACCAGACTTTTTTGAGGCCTGTTTAATTGTGTCTGAAGTCTGATGTTGTAAATTTTATTGTTAAAAAGATCCATGAAAATGTCACTACTAAAGTTAGCTGGTACTGTTGGTATTGTAAGTGGCAAGTAGAGCTCATATTTTAGATTTTGTGTAGTTGCTAGCGTTGAACTGTGTGTTGGATGCACATGAATATATTCATTATATGCCAGCGCACCTCACCGTGCCAGGCCACCACTGCGTCACACCACACAGCTGCCAGCGCACCTCACCGTACCAGGCCACCACTGCGTCACACCACACAGCTGCCAGCGCACTTCACCGTGCCAGGCCACCACTGCGTCACACCACACAGCTGCCAGCGCACCTCACCGTACCAGGCCACCACTGCGTCACACCACACAGCTGCCAGCGCACTTCACCGTGCCAGGCCACCACTGCGTCACACCACACAGCTGCCAGCGCACCTCACCGTACCAGGCCACCACTGCGTCACACCACACAGCTGCCAGCGCACTTCACCGTGCCAGGCCACCACTGCGTCACACCACACAGCTGCCAGCGCACTTCACCGTGCCAGGCCACCACTGCGTCACACCACACAGCTGCCAGCGCACCTCACGGTGCCAGGCCACCACTGCATCACCCACCTGCCAGCGCATCTCACCGTGCCCGGCCACCACTGCATCACACAGCTGCCAGCGCACTTCACCGTGCCAGGCCACAACTGCGCCACACCACACAGCTGTCAGCGCACCTCACCATGCCAGGCCACCACTGCATCACACAGCTGCCAGCGCACCTCACCGTGCCAGGCCACCACTGCGTCACAACACACAGCTGCCAGTGCACCTCTACATACCCGACCACCACTGCATCATACAGCTGCCAGGGCACCTCACCGTGTCAGGCCACCACTGCTTAACACCACATAGCTGCCAGCACACCTCACCATGCCAGGCCATCACTGAGTCAGAGATTAAATAAAACCTCACTCGCACCAAACAAATTTATATTTCTAAATATCACAACATGATCGAATTTAAGTCATTTTAATAACAATGAATAGTCACCTAGGCGTTACAATATAAACATTTATATTGATTTAAATAACGTTTTGATTGAAATCGCAAATGCGGGTTTAAATATATGTGTTTTTTGATTCACAATCAGACAAATGCAACATAAATTGATATCTTTGTCTTCTAAGTATCTTAATAAACTTTCAGCATAGCTTTCTCCCCGTTTAGATTTATTTTGGGATCAAACGTGGAAAGATTAGATTGTAATCGTTTTTATTTTTTAAATACATTTTAGAAAAGTGTAATCTATACTAAAAAGCTGTACACCACCTGCTATAAAGATACATATTGTAATACTTTCGGGTTCGGATAGGACAGACACAAGAACTCAGACTTGCGGAGTTAAAGCAAGTTAAAGCCTTGAGTTTATATATCACCTTTAAAAGTGGCATCTCAAAGCAAAGTAAATACCCAACACTGATTGTACCCATCTGTCATGCTAATAAAGCAGCTTGAATTGAATTCAGGGGGGGGGGGGTATATTTGCTTTGTGTATAAAGTACATTGTGAATGTTTTCACAGCCTTCACTTTGTCGTTTTTATGCCATTTTTTGACCACGCACGAATATTCCTATGTCCGTATCTTCGCAAGGGAATCAGTGCGAATTTTAATACTAATTAAATGACCGCGGGCACTTTCCACCCCCTCTACATTCTCAGAGTAGAACAGACTAACCTTCTAATGAAAGACGGTCCACCCCCCAAGGACAGGAAAAGTGCCCACAGGCACTTAAACTTAATATGGTCAGTAACAGTAAACAGTAACATGGTCAGAAGGAGCACGTACAAACGTTTCCGAAATAACCACATGTAAGACTCTGATGCTTAAAATGTTTAGGGAGAAAGTGGAATACTGGTGTGTATTTTTTCTTTAAACTACCAATACCAGCCATATACAGTCTGTAACGTAGGGATTTCTATATGTCTTTATTTAGTGGTTACATTAGTGACAAAGGCTAAACTTTTAGCTTCAGTAACGTGTACATATCTCCCCTTTTTATAAAACGACATGGTTAAAAACTGTTCCAGAGCCACTGTTGTTTCATCAGTGAAAAGTACATCATGAAATGCCTCTCCCTGTTCAATCCACTGGAAAAAAGAAAAGGAGCATAAAGCTTCTGATGGTCATAAACGATATTCATTTAGGAGCAGCATCAGAGGTATGTTTTTAACTGCACTGTATTGGAGAGAATACCATAGTGTGTTTTTTTTTTTTACTCCCTGGCGGAAACTGGCTTCCAGAAGAATCAGTATGGCTCAGAGATTAAATAAAACTTCACTCGCACCAAACAAATGTATATTTCTAAATATCACAACATGATCGAATTTAAGTCATTTTAATAACAATGAATAGTCACCTATGCGTTACAATATAAACATTTATATTGATTTAAATCGCGTTTAAATCACCTTTATTTAAAACCCATAAATAAAGCTGATACTGTTTAGACTTTTAATTATTTAAAACTGTATTAAAGCAGCACGATACACAATGCAACGTAAATTGCTATCTTTGTCTTCTGTGTAATAATGTCCAGCAAATTTACAATAGTAATAATAATGAACTTTATTGTATATGGCGCCTTTAAAGGTGGCTCCTCAAAGCGCTTTACAGGTTAAAAACAATACTGTTAGGCTGGGAAAACGATTTTTTTTAAGAAATAAAAAATGAGATATAATGATATGTTCCGGCTTAGACATTAACGAAGAGCATAACGCGTGTACTGTATACACTCCAAGTACAACCCCCCTCTCTGCAGGAGTGCTGGCTGTGACGAATTGAACCGGTTTCACGGGTATTTTCAAAGTAGGAGGCGAGATTTCCAGCGAAAGACACCCCCCCCCCCCCCTCAAAAACCCAGTAAGTACAGTACTTACTAGTTAAAGGCTAGGCTCCTCAATGAAATCGCTTTAACATGCTAATGCGTTGGTGTAACAGTCCGGGCGTGGCAAGCTTCTAATTTCAACCCGACTACGGCGAAAGGAACCCTTCTTTCATTAGAAGACAATGAACATATTTTAGCCCTGAATGAATTAATAGCAAACATGGTTTACATAAAAGACATTTTTCCAAGAAAGTTTAGCCTTTGTCACTAATGAAACCACTAAATGAAGACATAAATATAAAAATCTTAAGATTTTTAAAATACATGACTTTGCTAAAATTTATTTGAAAATAAAAACAATTACAACCGCCAGGGGAGGGAGAGAACAGGGGAGGGATGTTGGTTTTGCATAAGGGGCGGGGCTATGGAAATTAGGTCTGTTTGGGAATGTGTAGTTACATGTTCTGGCTGTTTGTGAATTATCGTTGTTGAGTATGGAGTGTTGATTTTGTGTAATGCTTTATGTTGAAAATTGAGGTGGATTTTGTTTATGATAAATAGGATAAACTGGGATGTGAGGAAGGTTTGGTTTTGCATAAGGGGCGGGATTATGATAATTGGAGGACTTTGCGAGAGTAAAATGGTTTGATATATTTGATTTTGTATTGTGGTTGTTATCTATGTTTTTGGTTGGTATTATGTTTATATGGTTGTTTTTGTTGGTTGGTTGTTATTATGGTTATTAATAATACGATCTATAGTTGAAATCTGAGCCTAAATAAAAAGAAAAAGCAAGTGATTAGGTTTATGAGCAATCTAATTACTTATTCGTTTAAAACGCTATATAAAATAAAGTTTATTATTAATTTGCTGGACAGAGCGGTGAACATTATTATGCATAAGACAAAGATAACGATCCTGATCAGTTTAGAAATCTGTGTACGCTGTAAGGTTTTTACTTCTTAAACTTTTAAAATACACGTTTTGAATAGAAACAAATCCTCTTCCTGGTACAGTATGTATAGCAAACCAGCACGTCTTTTTTCTCCAATCAGAGGGGTGTCAGATGGTGTCAGCCAATCACCATTCTGAAGCCCTACCATAATCTCTGGTATGGGGAGACCCCAGAATTCTGTCCCATAGTTTAGACAGATGATAGATACTTTTATTGATCCCGTGAGGGAAATAAAGTAAATCATTTTCATTTTAGGAAATTATTAAACGCTCGGTTAAAAGCAAAGGAGATTGTCTGTTATAGTGGACATAAAAACAAGAGTTCGCTGGCATTATATCCTGGAAGACACAGACCGGCGCCAGACCGGTAAAATGCCTGATGAACTAGGGATTGGACAGTTTCCAAGTGCTTGTACAATCGATGGAAATGTTCAAATAAATGTGCAAAAGAAATAAACAAAATAATCATTTATTTCTTTATCATATTGGGTAGCTAATGTCCTCTCTTTGCTAGTTAGTGGCTGTGTTTCTGCATTGGGTAGCAACGGGTGACTGTTCTCAGGCGGAAGATGTAAACAGCTTAATGTTCGTGTTAAATAATTTTTTTTAATTAAAATTCATTCTATACAGCAATCGCATATTTGGGTACCGTTTCATAAAACTTTCATGCTTAAAATGTTTAGGGAGAAATGGAAGACTGGTGTGTATTTTTTCTTTAAACTACCAAGACCAGCCATACACAGTACAGTTTACATACATACAGTAATGTTTATGTTCCTAAATTAATATCGTTTATGACCTTCAGATGCGTTATGCTCCTCTTCTTTTTATGCTCAGCTACTAAAATTTCCCTTTAGTGGTAAAATCCATATAAATATTCAAAACTAAGCGGATTAAAATGTGCACAGTAAAGACATTAAATGATTAAATCTTTGCACTACCAACCAATGCACCACGAGTGCCCCTGTCGGTCATTTTGGCCAGCCAATCACTTACCGCGGTGCCCTCCGGTGCCCTGCGGTGGCTTGTGGGTAGGTTACTGTACCGCGGGTTTTTACCGCGCATTTTGAATGGCTGCATCTGTAGGTGCTAGGCCATTTAAAGCTTTAAAAACAAATAAAAGAACTTTAAAATCTATCCTAGATAATACAGGTAACCAGTGAAGTTCTTTCAAAACAGGGGTGATATGTGCTCTCATTTTTTGTTTTTGTTAGGATCCATGCTGCTGCATTTTGAACAATTTGTAGGAGATTTATTGTTTTCTTGGGGAGCCCACTTAACAGAACATTACAATAATCAATTCTACGAGTAACAAATGCAAGTTTTTCTTCATCGCCCGGGGATAAAAAAGGCCTAACTTTCACAATGTTTCTTAAAGCAACTTTAATAACCTTATTTATATGAGGGACAAAACTAACATCATAACCTAGAGTTACACCCAGGATTCATGCTTCCGATTGAACACATGAAGCAAAAGAGCCTAATTTATCCCGCAAGAGTTTTCTCTGAAATTTAGTACCCAATATCAATATTTCGATGAGACATCCATTGAGAAATATCTAACACACAGCCAATTAGTCTGTTGACAGAGTTTTGATCTTTAGATGGAATAGAGATATACAGTTGTGTATCATTGGCGTAGCTATGAAAATTTATCCCATGGTTCCTGATTACATTACCTAGAGGTAACATATACAATGAAAGAGCAGAGGTCCTAAACTAGAACCCTGCGGAACTCCTTAATAAAGAAATATTAAAATTTTTTTATGATTGATTTCCCAAAGCAACAAAAAACTTTCCAGTCATTAAACAGGATTTAAACCATTCTTAAACCGTCCCTGAGAGACCAACTCAGTTTTCAAGTCGGTGGATCAGGAGAGCTGCACTGAGATCAAGTAAGACCAAAACAGAGGCAAAATGTTCATTGGCACTCAGTCTCAGGTCATTCACAACACGGACTAATGCCGTCTCTGTACTATGGTTAAAACGAAAACCTGACTGAAATTTCTCAAAAAAATTGTTAGAGACCAGATATTGATTTAATTGAATAAAAACAGCTTTCTCTAAAATTTTACTTAAAAAAGGAACATTTGAAATAGGTCTAAAATTGCTAACAACGTAAAGGATCAATATTAGTCTTTTTTAATAAAGGCTTCACCAAGGCAGTCTTAAAAGCATTTGGAAAAACTCCACTTGACAAAGAGCAATTTACAATAGTTAAACCATCATCTTGCACACAATCACAAACTTTCTTAAAAAAGTGTAGGAACAGGGTCAAGACCACATGTGGAAGACCTTAATTTGTCTATAACAATTTTAAGTGTGTGAAGATTAATAACAGCGAAAGATGTCATAACAGATGTAGATGGGCTGATCAGGACAATCGGGGAAACTTGTCTTGACTATCAGAAGTATGTTCTGTTAAAGTTATTTTATCTTGCAAATGAATTGCAAACTCTTCACATTTTTTAGCAGATAAAACATAATAAAAAAATTACCAGAAAAAAGTAAGGTTAATTAAACAGTCTATAGTGGAAAAAAAGTACTTTGGTTTTATCTTTGTGTTTGTTAATTACACTAGAGAAGTACAACAGTCCTGCCCTTTTTATGGAAGTATTATTGCAGGTGAAAATCTTTTCTCTCAGAATGTATAGTGATCATGAATGAATATATAGTGATCATGAATGTCAGAATTATATATTGTATACTGCTGTTGCTGATAAGCAATAGTAAATTTAATTCAGCAAATAACAGTGTCTGGTGTTTCTTGGGTCTGGAGAAAAAATCAGGAATATAGGAGACTCTCCTTTAAATCCAAAATCTGTTATTTCGAGGACCATTATATTGAAGTTTAACTGTATTACTCAGGGTATGGAACTATTTTTGGTAATTATTACAATATATTGACAACTATGGAATATTTGCAAATGTAGTACATTACTGACTGTACATTTGAATTTTCATGGTACAGTAAATCAAATTTAGGTTACAGTTCATCAAGGGTATGAATAAATTTAGAGTTTAATGTAGTGACAAACAGAGATATAAGACAGCTTGTTTTTCTTAGAAATGTAGCCATGCAGAATTAATAATTACATTAAGACATTACTTCTAAGAAATATATTGTAATAACCTATTAAGTGAAATAAAAGGTTTGCACTCATTACCCAAGGTTTTAAAGACTAATGCATAAATTAAAAATGACACCCACTCATTCAGGCTGAACAAACATGCAATGGAAGGGCCCATATCTCATTTCACATACAGACCTTACCATTGGTATGAAAGATTTTATGTATAGAAACTAGATCATTCTTCTGACTAGAAAAATACAGCAAGAAGCCTGAACACTGAAGTTTCTCCAACCACTAAGGGGAAAAGGGAAAAATTAGTAGAAAAGTTTCTATGCTAATTTATTCATTCATTAGAAGACTTTCTCTCCATTGCATTTGTTTAAACACTGTCATTGTTAATTGATTGACTCTTCAGCACAAATTATGAATCAACTGGTGGTCCACACCTGCTGCCTTCATCAAAATACACCTGTTTCTTACAATGCAGGTCTTTCAGCGAGCCAGTTAGTACATAAACTGTAGTGAATGCCCAAAAATGTAATTTTACTGCAAATGCAAAGAGAGACACATCTTCCAAAAGCTTATAACAAGCAATATTTATGACTGTTGAATTCCAGATATGCTAGAACTTTATTGTAGGTGACTAAAATTTATGTAATTCTTTGTTCTTTGTTTAAAGGAATCTGAATTGCGAATACTAACTATATATTTTTCTTTTTTCTGAATTAGAAAAATCTGCATTTTAGGTAATTCAATGAATTGAAGGCAATCGTGTTTTTTATTTGCATCATATAATAACATTACTTTACTTATATAGAGTTTCTTCCTCCTCTGCTTTAACACAAAAGATTTGTAGGAATGTTGCAGTCTTCCAATTTGTATAAAATTTGGCATAAGAGAAATAGAAAATGGAAAACAGTGAGATATATCACTGTATAAACTGAGAAGTGAGATATAAACTAACAGTATTTTGTCTATTCAATCATCTCTGGAAAACTTGATGTTGTAGTATGATATCTAGTGAACATCTAATGTGATTAACTGAAGACACTGATCTTACAAATAATGATGACCACAATGTGAATGTAACTGATTTAGGCAGTATCAATGCTATTTGTCTAGTTTTATCATTTATGAAATATTGATATTGAGTTCCTTATTTTATTTTCAATATTACTTTATTGTGTTTAGTCTTCATTACATTTTGGGAATTCAACAAAACTGTTATTATACAATCTAGATGGCTCTAGAGCAGTATTTGATGCCTTTTATAATTCACAGAGTTAAATTCATTAAATTGCATGAGTGCCTTCATAAATAATTAAGCCCCATGTTTTATTCATTATTGTAATTTATGCCAACTACTCCTACAACAGGTGAAAGACATACTAAAGACACCAGTAATTATAGTCTGTCATTGTGCTATATCTTTACATTGAATATATATTCCTTTTAAGGTGTGTACAGTACATTAAAATATATCATAATTAATATTTTGTGAAAATGTAGAATATTTTTCAAATTTAAAAGCCTATATTTTTGTCTTGTAGCATAGTAGTTCCTTTTTGGTTGTGTTTTTGTGTATGTGCTAGTTACTTAGATATGTAGTAATAAGTTAACAATTTTTCACTCTTAATCTTAATGCACATACTGTGTACCATTACAACTTCAGACTAGCAAATTCTTGATAATACAGTTCTTCTGACTGCTCCTTTAATCACTCATCTTCAGCAGACTTCAAAGAATCTTGAAACTGGAACCAGTAATACCCTCTCAAGACTAAGGCTGTGAAAGATTCAATTGTTCAAACATGAATGGCGGTTTTTGTTGCCATGGCCTTATGAACTGGTGAATAGTTATACAGTAGCAGAAATGTGTGGCAGCATTCTGTTCTACTTTTTTGTGGATTGTTTTAATTGTTTAGTCCAGCAACTTACTGATAATCAGCGCTACCCCCAGGAAACGGGACGATACTGAACGTGTTACAGACCCAAGGGTGTAAGCATGACAGACCAGGGGAAGTGGCCAGCTGACTGCACCTAGGGCAGGGAAGAGGGGGCCGGCACAGTGCAGTGCCAACCTGAGGGCAAACTGTCTACTATAGTCTGTTGACCACAAACTGGGAGCTAAGGCTGCGGAGGTGTTGCTCTCTTGTACTCAGCAATGGATTCCTGCACTCAGGCTCCCAGAGGAAGGTGGCTGCATGGAGGGGGCTGACTAACGTATGGCCAAAAAACATCATGATTGCACACAAAAACTGTTTTAGAGCAAACACCACTATCCGTAGTGCAAAACACTGTCACTTTTGCAAAGTACTTCAAGTTGTCAATACAGTAAAAAAATGCTCCAATTACAAGGAATCTCAGCCCTATGAGCAGAGTTTAAGTTTCTTTTAACACAGCTGTGACAAGCAGTATCAGAGTATTTGAGTCCTCAATCTGTCGGGTCTCTTTGGGTATTCCGCCGCTCTCCAATCTCTCGTGCTTGAATTCTGAGAAATCACCACCTTCACGACTGTAACT
The DNA here is from genome assembly GCF_055471065.1 of Atractosteus spatula. Classification (NCBI taxonomy): domain Eukaryota; kingdom Metazoa; phylum Chordata; class Actinopteri; order Semionotiformes; family Lepisosteidae; genus Atractosteus; species Atractosteus spatula. The sequence goes on from NC_142706.1 coordinate 42,724,390, forward strand.
GGCCACAGCATTACAAGGACATGTTTTAACTAACCTGGCAAGGAACAGGTTAAGAATAGATGGTATGTTGTTATTGTTCCTTGATTGTTCCTTGTTGCCTTGGAATGCAACAAATTTCTGCCAGATGAATGCCCCAAATTCTCAATTCATCAGAGACTGGTACTCAGCAAAGAGCTGAGATGGAGCTCTTCATCTCTGACTCAGAGAAGTCTTTGCTTCATCTGGTTAGAATACAAATTTAATCTTGCTTCATGAAACCAAAAATCCTGACTTTTGTCAACATCTTTACAAAAGTTATCCGGTTAACTGAGTAAATTATTTCATGAAACAGACTCCTGGCTACTACTAAACTGAAGCAGGATATTGTAGTAGTTACTGAATGCTGTTTCCTCCAACCACATGCAAGGTAACTCATTAGATCACTGTCAAATTCCCACCTACCTATTTCTGGTACACTCTTTAAGATTGCATTCCCTCTCATTTTAATTTGCATACTCTCTCTTTTTAGTTTGCATGTCCGCGTTATTTATAATGCGTCAACATTTTTTTAGAATGTCCACCAACATTTTTACTTTGCACACCCACACTTTTTAGAAAGTGTGTCCACATTGTTTAAGATTATGGATCTTCACTTTTTAATTTGCTCTACCATACTTTTCGAATACATGCCTACATTTTTAAGATTGCACGTCTACTTTTTTTAGTTTGAACTTCATCTTTTGAATTTGCATGTGCAGGTTAATCAGTTTGTGCCACATCTTTTTTTTTTAATTGGTAGTACTGTACATATGTTTAATTTGCTTATCTTTTGCACATCAGGGCCAGAGCAGTTTAGTCAACTTTTGATGAAAAAATCAAAGATGATAAATACTATAATTATTTGCTTAGCAGATGGTCATCTGCAGGGGAACTTACAAAATAGACTATAATAAAGTAAATAAAAATATTTTAAATATAGTAAAAAAAAGCAAAAAGTAAACTCTGATACAGGCATGTTAGAAATGCTAGTTGTGTGCAGCACGGAGCAAAGTTAAAACAATTTCCTTCAAGTTTTAAGCAATGTATAGATGAGGAATTGTTGATGTGTGTGAGATGTTGTGTTGTAAGCATTAAAAAAAACAGTATCCCTGGATGCCTTGGAATGCAACAAATTTCTGCCAGATGAATGCCCCAAATTCTCAATTCATCAGAGAGTGGTACTCAGCAAAGAGCTGAGATGGAGCTCTTCATCTCTGACTCAGAGAAGTCTTTGCTTCATCTGGTTAGTCAAGACATTTGTTCAATACTAAGTATAGCACTGAAACAATGCATATGGTAACACCTGGAATTTCCGCTTACAAATCATTTGTTTACCAAAGACTTATCTTGTAAGATTATGCATTTGGATGGAAAATATACTATTAATCAATTACATGTTGTTCCTCTTGCCTCACTTCTCCACAGCAGGGCATGGCCATGCAAGCCCTTACTGTTCTTCAGCAGGTCATGTTGTAGTTTCAGTGGCTGCCACCCATGCCTTCACTCTGCCTTGATCACCATTGTGACAGCTGATGCAGAGCACCTGGCTCTAGTGAGAGCTTCCACTTTAGCAGACACTCTGAGGGTATTTAAACCCTATTCAGCCTCTCCCTGGTGATGTGGCATTGATGTCTTTACGTGTCACTTGAACCACTATTCCAGCTACACAGCACAGAGACCTTCGTGTTCCTTGTTTCCAGTTTCCTCCTGCTCCATCTGGGAGCTTTTTTCCCACAGCTTTGCTACCCGGAGAATTCCAGTGGTTGAGGCAGGACCAAGAGGCCAAGTCTGAAGTGGGTATCTGACCTAAGCAGATGTGTACACAAACCCAGTCCAGATGGAACCTGGGAAATTAATCCTGTCCTGTTCCAGCTGCGTCTCCAGAGGACTGCCTGCCAAGAGGCCTCGCCAAAAGCACATGCCTGACTTTGTCTTTAGAGAAGACCCCTCTTTAAGGGCATGGAATTTGCTCACATTTCTTCTTGTAGGCTAATATTAGGGAACATTTTCATTCAGAGGATTGCACTACATTTCATAATTAACGTCTACATTCAATTTATCAGCAATTATTTGCCAGGCATTTTCTTTGCCTTTCATAGCAGCTCCTAGTATAGTATAGCTCCTTGCTATCACAACAGATCTAATCCTCATAGTTTTCCATAAAGAGCCATAATTCATTGTCACTAGTTTAAGACACATGTTTTTTCACTGTGGATTTGCTGGTGCAGCTGAAGAATGTGATGCTTACCCTCCTGTCTACTGAAATGCAACATGAAAGAGCAGTTAGTCAGAGTATTAAACCTGTTGCTTTAAACAAATAATTTACAGCTGAGTTTGCTTTCATTAAATGGAGTTCACCTGAATTCAGTTATCGAGTTATATGGATAACTTGATAACTTTCTGAATTAGTCAATACTGCTTCGTGAAACAGCCCCCAAGTGGGACACGCAAGGTGAGTTTTCTTGTAGCTGTCTTTCCTTGCTATAATCAACAATCACAACATCTACTGTATGTGCTACTGATACTGTAAACTGTTATTAAATATTTTAGATGCACTATGAATCAACTAGCTTATTGTCAAATAAAATGCATGTTTAGTTTTTAAAGTGCTTTTTCAAATCAATTAAATAATTATCTAAAAGTGTATGCTACTGCTTTAAATAATTTCTAATATCCAACTATAGAACAAGCAAATCCAACCTGGCTAAACCAGGAAGCCGAAACAGGAGATTGTAGTAGTTACTGAATGATCATTCCTCCAATCAGATGCAGGTTACTTACTGTCAAAATCCTGCACTCTTTTAGATAGGATTCCCTCTCTTTTTAGTTTGCATGCTGTTTTTGGTTTGCATATTCACACTTTATAATGCATGTCCACATGTTTCATTTTTCTACTTTAAATGTTTTGCTCGCATACTGTTTTAGCATGCATTTCTACATTATTTAATTTGCACATCCACATTTTTAGACTGCACGTCTGCTCTTTTCAGTTAGCAAGTCAACTCATTTTAGTTTGTACATCTGCTGAATTTGAGAGTCATCATTTTTTAGTTTGTGCCACCCTTTTCAGTTTGCAATTGTAATGGTTCTTGGGGTTTCCTCCCTTGCTGCACCTGCCCTGCCAGTTTGTCACTCACTGCCTGGCCGCAAACCCGGGTCTCCAGCGTCACGCAACAGGGAACCTGCTGGCTGAGCTAAAGGAGACCTCCTCCAGCCTGGGTGGCTGAGATCCCTGTTATATGCAGGAGTGTATTAGTTACATAACACATCTTTTTTATCTATGGCACATTTGTTTCATTTGCTTGTCTTTGCACTTCAGGGTCACCATACTAAACTCCTTTGAACATCATTTCACTGTGGAATAAAAAGGGATAACTTTCCTTAACACAGAAGTACACATGTGCATGGATTTACACAATACATCTTTCTTTGAGCCAATTTTTGATGACCACACATTGCTTACATTTTGTGAGCTAAATCACAATGGGAAGAAAAGAACAGCAAGTTAAAGAAGTTATTTGCAAATGCAGACACAAAAATTAGGTTAAATTACAAGTATACCTAAAGCTTTTAATAGTACATAGTATTAACTTTGAAAAAGCCACTTTCTAAGGATGTACTGTGGAAAACGCATTCATTAATTAGATATATGATATGCTGATTTTTATTTTTGTATATCTGATCTTTGTCCATACACGATATACAATTTGTATGCATTTTAAGTACTGCTTTCTATTTCACTGAATCTACTAATTTGCACAAATGAATAAACAAAACTACAAAGTATGCATTTTAAAGTACTTTTCCAACTCTCTGTGTGTTTGTTTGATTTAATTTTTATTGTTTAATTTGTTCAAAACTACTGTACAGTATGTACTGTATACATACCTGAGAACTGCATTCTTATGCAGATTGCAGAAAAGATATCTAAAAATATTGAACAACACCTTACAGCATAAAACAAACTACCTCAAATATATATTTTTAAGAAAATTAAAGAAACAAATACGAGTTATTTGTGAATTTAACAGTACTACAGAACCTTACAAAAAAGACCAAGATCAAACACACTTTAGAAACAAAAAAGATATGATCTAGATCTCCTTACTCAGTAGCTAATAAGAATGTAAAAATCTATTAGAAAAGTCTTATGGTAAAGCTAATAAAATATTCACATTTTAAGTGAAAATTGAATTCTTAGTCTATATTTTTAAACAAATCAAAGACAACTCATTCCAGAACACATAGTAAATGAGCTCTTGAAGAGCAAAATTTTATCAGAAACTCTAAAAAGCATGACCAAAGAATTCTGTTGAAAAATTGTGTTTTTGGGATAGTCAGAATGAGCACTTTTGAAGTTGGCTGATCAGAAGTGTTTAAAGAGCTCAGAAATCATTAGCAAGATTCTCCAGGAGAAATGTTTCGATGTCTCAGAAGATCCACTGAGAATAAAACCAACATCAAACACTTCTTGTAATATTCCTTATATATGGCATACCAACAGTATTAAATAATCCATTCCCCCAAGTCATCCACAGACCAAGAGGCATGCCTAATGGTCCATTGCAGGTGTCGTTTCAACAATCCATTTGTCAGTTGAGGCTTTCAATTAGAGGAAGAGTCTTTCAGTCCAACCTAGGGAAGGTGGTTTTAAACAGCTACTGCTGACAAAGCCCGCTATCATATTTTAACAGAAAATATAGCTTTTCTGCTTTTCAAAGACTCCCTGATGGTGATCTGTCTGTGTCCACATAGTTTTCAGAGCTGTCTGAACCCAGCCCATTATCTAAGAATCCTGTTTCCCAGAGGTGTTTGAAAGTCCTTTTTTTTGTTGCTTTTTAGAGCTTTCGTGGAGTAGATACAGCTACTGCTAAGTTTTTTTTAAACATTTTAAGAACTTGAAGTAACAGCAAGATAATTAGGCTGCATATGAAGGTTTGTGGATGTTTTATTTTCCCAAAAAAGAATGAATAGCAAAACAATAGAACAACCCCTCCCCCAAAGAAAAACTCACCAGTAGTAATACATCCTTGTGAGTTAACTAACAAATGACCTGTAAATAAGATCAAATAGCTGTGATAGAAGTATCATGCACTAAGGGTTTAACAATGTCAGCAGCAGCATTCCAAGGCCTTAATATCCCATTCCTTACAAAACCGGCAAGAATCCAATGATGCCAGGGAAGGGAATGTGGAGGCTATCAAAAACAAGTTGACAATTGGAAGGATCAATATGTGTAACATTCATCACTATTCCAAATAGTGCATAGGTGCTAAATGTTTTTATAAAGCCTTTAACAGAAAACCATGAATACAAGTAGCCAATTCTTTTATGTGCCACCGCAATACAGCATTGGGACTGTATTGTAGCTAACCTCACCCCTCAAGGGATATCATAGACATGAGACATTAGTAAAAAAAGTAAGTAAATAAAATAAGCTTTAACTAAGATTATAAATATAGTCCTAATTTTAAAAAAATATAAGATTTTGAACCCCATTATTTCAGCAAAGTGGGTAAGAGAAAGAGGGATAACCTGTAAGGAGTGTGTTATTATTGAAATCCAGAAAATGGGCTGGCACATCTTCTGGGATTTTGTACTGTAAATCTTATTACTAGATGCCAAACTGTAATTAAAGAACATAATTATAGGTCCAAGACACAATGCCACCTATTGGTTTTGAAGAATTTATCTAAACAGAAAGATTACGCAGCTCAGGCCACATTTAGATTAGATGGAAATGAATGACACGTTCTCTTCTATAGATATTGTTCTGAAATATATATGGCAAAAATAACCCCATTAAAATCCTTTATTACTCCACCTTCTCAATTTTTGTTGTCTGAATTTGTATTCCCCATATAACATAATGTGAAAGCATGTCATTTTTAATTTAATTTTAAATTTGTGAATAATTTAAATACTGAAAGAGTACAGTAACTCACTTCTTTTTGTATTATCGAAGCAAAGAATAAATATGTGGCAGAACCTGCATCATGCCAGCTGTGGATTACTCATTTTAATAAAAAATTGAATAACATGGCTCAATGAGGGGATTTTTGAATACATATTCTCTACTTTTAGGAAAGAAATGTAAGGTTGTTACTTTCTTTCAGGCTGAAGTACTGTATCTTTCAAAGGCATTTCCAGTTATCTTCCTTCCTAATTCAATGGATGTATTCAGTGATTCACCATTAGACAACGTATCCAACAGATGTATCATTTTGAAAAGTGATATATACAATACAGATATATACCATACAAATATTAATCATCACCACACTGACAAATTTGAAAAAAAAATGATTTAAATAGTTGCTTGAACTTAATAATTTTAGGAAGCAAAGTGATCGGCAATGAACTGAATATTTGCCATATATTTTGTGTATTATGGATGGAATGAAGAACAGGGGTAAATTTCTACTGTGACACACATTAAATTAGGATCATTCTCTTTCTCTCTTTCAATATAAATTTACAGATACTAAAATGAAGTCAAATTTAACTTTTAAAGAGCCAGTTTATGTCAAGCATGACACTGTACATTATATTTTTTCATACACAAATTTGACTATATTAGATTGTAAACTGAGTCCATAGATAGGCTACAACCCCAACATAAAATAACATTATTCAATTTCAAACAAACAGACCTGAGACAATATGTTAAATATTTTATATTTTAACCAGCAAATACAGTTCTATATATGGTAAAGTTGTAAAGTATATTTGGCCAAGATTGGTGAGAAGGTATGACATTTACAGCACCCATGGTCAAATAAAAAGTGTTGTAAAATGATAATTAGTTTTACCAATTGGTTACAATACCATGAAATGAAATATGAAACTGGAGTATTTGTGTAGAGGGCCGGGAGACGAAGATGGTGGAGATTTAAAAAGTTAATGATCTCATTTCCATCTGCATGTGCTGAATTGTGTTTTACTGTGCAGCCATTCATAGCTATAAAGAGTAAAATGTCCTTCAAATATGTGCTTGCACCTCTCTAAATTCAATAGCAGTTTGAAAGGTTGTACAATATTTAAGATTTCTAACTGTTCCTACATTTTTTTTACCCTGTACAGTACTTGACTTTTTTCTACAAATGCCCAAGAAAACATTCCATCGATTTTTCAGCTAAGTACAGTTTCTTAGCCTGTACTGCCCCCACACAATTACCCATTCACAACTTTCAGCTGTGGCTAGTATTCAGAGTCACCCCTTCTCTCTGCTGCTGTAAGATTAGCGGAGGTGCTCATATCTATTGCTTCTACATGGTTCTGTTCATATTCCCTGTAGTTTTGCAAAGCCTTTACAGATATAGTAAAAACTGCAACTCTTAGTGAGCTCTAACAGAAATATTTTTAATTAATATCACTGTTCGAAGAGTTTTTAAAATACCTTCAGTTGGAAAAACGTGCATTTCTGTAATGAAATATACAGGATAAAAATAGATTTCTCATGACAGTTGTGTATTAATTTATCTTTTCACTTAGTTAATTAACTTACAATTAGAAGGGGCTCCAAAGAAGCATACAGTATTTCAGTAGAATTCCAAACTTATTAGAGACTGATAACTATAACACCATGTATGAACCTACATAGTCTGGGAAGGCAAATACTAATCTAACATCAACATTGACATCTAACATTGAATGTGAGCAGTGAAGTCAGAAAATGTATTCTCAGTTTATTGCTCAGCAGAAATCATGGTCACTGACTGAGCATCTGTGAAATTTAGCATTACAGGTAGGAAATGTCTGTCCTTTGGCTGTCACTAGATCTCTGCTGTTTCCATTTTGGTTTAACAGTATGAAAGAAGCTGGCAGAATGTAACATACATCTGGGAGGACGAGTGAGTGTGAGAGAGTTATTTTTCTTAACCAGATCTTTGATGCTATTGCAGTGTCAAGCTATAGCATGAAGCAGATTATCCAATTGTTTGTTCCTAAAATAAATTAAATTAATATATTAAACTTAAAATGTTTCATATATTTATACCGACTTTCCAAGGAAGACATTACCCTCCTAATCATTCATTGATATGAGTATGTTACAAGCTTTTTTTGTTTCTTTCATTAGGAATAATAGTTTAACAGATTGCCTTTAATCATATACTGTATACTGTATATAATACATAACAACATCTGAATACAATTTTCTTTAAATACTAGTTTGAAGTGCAAAGAAAAAAATGTAAAAACACAAAACTGCAATGTGGTATACTATATAACAGTTGTGTTCACACTTGTGTTTTAATGTTCTTACTCAGGAAATCGTATTACATCCCATCCCTTATTTATTTCCTTGTTCTGCTTCCTTTTCAGTTTTGTCATTTTATTTTTGCTCCCCGATTTTTTTATTTTCTCTTATTTTATTTAATTCTAAATGTGTTTACACTGCCTTTCCTATGGTGTGAAATTACACAATTATGCACATACGTTTTCAACTTAATATTGTGTTCAAAACCTAAATGTTCAATGTAAAGACTTCTTAGGGTAAGATAATTTATAGCAAATAGCAAATAAGAAGAAAAACATGAAATATTTTGATTGTGCAAATATTCAGACCCATGACCCTCAATATTTGATGGAAGCACAATTAGTAATAATTACAACTGCAAGTCTTTTTGAGTTTGTTTCTACAAATTTTGCACACCTGCTTCGTGCACATTTTTACTATTCTTCCTGACTGATTTGCTCAAGCTCTCCTCATAGTCTTTGGGGATCACCTATGAAAAGCGGTTTTCAAATTTTTTCCATACTGTAGATTCTTAATAGGATTCAAGTCAGGACTCTGACTGGGCCATTCAAGGACATTTTTTTCTTTTTCTTAAGCCCCTACAGTGTAGTTTTGGCCTTCTGCTTTGGGTCATTATCTTACTAAAAGGTGAAATTTTGTCCCAGTTTTAGGTCTTTAGCAGACTAAAGAATGTTTTCCTCTAAGATTTACTTGTGTTTTGCTCCATCTATTTTCCCCTCAGTCTTGACAAGCTTCCCAGTCCCTGCTGATGAGAAGCAGCCCTATAATATTATTCTTCCATCACCATGCTTGACAGTAGGGATAGTGTTGACTGGGTGATCTGGTGTGGTGTTTGCCCTAGATTAAACTTTTTGCACTAAGACCAAAATGTTCCAGTTTTGTCTGGTATGACTACTTAATACATATTACTTAAATTCTTTGTTGCTAGTTCCGAGCAGAATTTGAGATATTTTTTAGATATATTTGCATACAAGCCAGCTTTCACACATTTTATCTCGCATCACCTACTGTATATACTGTAGTTTTTTCAAATTCACTTTTGGCCTCACAGTGGTATCCCTCACAAATTTCTGTCTTGCCAGCTCAGTTTTGAGGGATAGGCTGATCCAGGTTGTGATATTCTGAAATAATATGATCCACTATTATTGAACACAGACAGAGGTCACTCAATTAATTGTGTGACTCATTAAAGTAATTTTGTGCACCTAATTTCAGGTTTGACAGAACAAAAGGTTTGAAAGCTTGTGCAATCACGACTTTTCCTTTTTTTCTTTCATTTTAATTACTGTATCAATTTACTTCTTTGTCTGTTTGTGTGTTTGTTTGTTTTTTTGCTTTAAGTGTGTGTACAGAATAAACATCATAGTGCCATTATAACAAGCTTTAAAGCACCAAAATGTGAAAACCATGCAAGGCCCTGAATGCTTTTGAATGGCATTACATATTTCACTTACACCATAAGTTATTTTTTTTACAAAAAGAAATCCTTATTAAATATCTAATAAATATTGTTTGTTATCAGAGGAGCTGAAAAGCCTCTTTTAAGTTCTAAGAAGGAATATCTTCTTTGCCATTTTGCATGAGAAAAATTAATAATGTCAGGAATATCTTTCTCTGCAGACATAAAAAGACTAATGTATCAGAATATCTAATAAAATCTAATATACATTAAGTTCTAGGATAAGTTGTAGACTATTGGTAGCAAGAGACAATGATTTATTGGACACTAGGTGACATTTGACTCTGTAGGTCTCCTTTTTTCAGAGTCAAAATTCACTCAGTTACAGTAAAGCAGAAGAATGCGGGTAAAAGATCAATAGATAATGGTCTATATCCTGGCTGTGGGAGATATAGATGACCCATATGCCATGCTGATGAGGTTAGGCTGCCTAAGTGTTCACAATGTCAAAGAAGTGATTATAAATAATAGACTCCTGCAGACGAGTGACCATGGTGAAATATTGGATATGACTGTCATGTTGAAAGACAGCTTATGTTACCACAATGGCAAGGAATGTGATGAATGTTATATCTTCCCAGTTACAAGAAGTAGACACTCCAGTGTGATTAATCACCTTAGAAAAAGAAATAAAATTGTATGAATACAAAATTATGAGAAACGCACATAGTGTCCTTACAGAGGGACTTTCCCTTTGTCCCATTAATTAATTAATGGTTAGTTTTTGGATATTTGGACCATATCAGACTTATATTTATTTTATATTTATTATAATCAATTCTTGAATTGAGTATATAGAAAGGCATATGAATGTGACATCCTTATACTTTAACTAGCTTAAATTTTATGTATTGCAGTAGATGCAGTAGAAGTTTTGAATAAAAACAAAGTACTTCATATTCTATAGAATATATTACATGCTCAGTTTTAAGACTGCTTTAAATATTATCTGTAGTTTCACAGATGGTTTTCAGACTATTGATGTACAAATTGTATGATGACAAAACAGTGTTTATCACTTCACCTACCATATGCCAATCAATACAAAACAAAATTTCGAAACTAAAATTTCTAATACTAAACTGTCTTCAAAATTTCAGTCTACAGCAGTGGATCAAAAAATATTACTTTTAAAATGAAAGTAACATCTTTCCTTTTGCATTCACCTTCAGACAACTACTAGAGTAATCTCACCTCAAATAAATGTTCTTGTAGGGACATTTCAAGACTACAGGCATTACTCAATTATGAATACCAATCATACAAGGATAGGCTTATTACAAAGCTAAACAGGAAAACAAAAGCCAGGCTCTCCATTTTTGGCACAATTGATGTTTGCTGTACATTCAATTTTGGTAGAGGGTATCTTATTTCTGATAACTGTACATAACTGTCAACTGGAAGCAACCAGCAACTGAAGATTAGATCATTTCAATGATACTCTGCAGTATACTCCTTGTATCGTGCACAATATTATTTTGACTCTCATTCTAATTTTTACTGATATTTTCCAAATAAGCATTTTTTTGTCTCATTGTTCTATAATACTGTGTGCAAGGTAACATTTTTTTATCAACATAGGGAGTCTACAGCAGTATAGGAATTCCACACTTACAGGTATGGAGGTGTGGTGATAATTACAACATATTGGGAGGTAATGAAGCAGTTGTTAATATATATTTTTTACTTTAATTAAAATAATCCTTAAACTCTGGACTTCTAGAATGAGATAGAAAATACTATTTGTGATTTATTTGGTCCAAAAGCCTTTTTCGTTTTTCAGAGAAACACAAACCAGAAGGCACAAGTGGAAACTACATTTAATGTCTAGAACAGGAGTCAGGTCTTTACCCAAAGGGTGGTGGGAGTATGGAACAACTACCCAGCTATGTACTTGAAGCAGATACCCTGGCTTCTTCCAAGAAAAGTAATTTGAGATGCTTTGATCCATTAAGAAGTCACTAACAAATGGATTAGATGGACCCAATCACCTCCTCTCATTTGTAATCTTTCTTATGTTCTTATGCTGAAACCCAGAAGAATTATTCTTTTAAACTTTTTTTTCAGAATTCAGAGCAGGGGAGGTGTGTTGAAGACAGAAGATCAATCTGATAAGAAGTAAAAAATAGACACCCTGTTTAATCTTTCAGAATGGAAAAAAATCTTAGATAAATTATTTATTAAAGGCAGGGGGAGGCATTACTATGAAGGCATTACTAAAGTAATAACATACTCTATACTGATTAAAATCTTAACATTCTTGTTGTATTGTTCTAGTTAACAGTCAAATGTACAGGGGCATTATGCCCTAATTTTGTTACATTATCCTATTATTTCTAAGGCTAGAGCTATAAACCAGCAGCTAACACACAGCCAGCAGCCTTATACAAAAGGCACCAGCAGTTATGTTGCTTTTATTGTTGTAGAAGGTGGAGTACTTTATTGTGATATAATACTGTTTGGCTCAGGATTTAACATACAGGTCAGGTTGGACATGTTAAGGTTAAACAACCTGTGCTAAGGTTTATTGTGGAAAAAGCCTGAGCTCCATTAAAATGTCCCATTTAGCTTTTTCTCAAAGAAATAAAAACCCTCAAAGACAGACTCACAAACGTAATGGATTTTATTGCTTAGACACACTAATTTTGTGTGCCTTCTTAGCTGTGTAATTTCAAATTTCTTAAAGGATTTGCAAATCAATTAAATAAATAGCTTTGAAAGTTTTCCAAAAGTGCACAAACAAAAAAATTAAGTAAGATATGTACAGGTTGAAGAACAGTAAGCTATATTAAAAAGCTAAAAATGCTGAAAGATAGGAAGACTTATCTCTTTTTTTTAAGTAGTCAAATATTAAGCACTTAATGTTTTTTATTTTAGGAGGAAAGTAAAATGTTTTTGCACTAACGCATTTTTGGAGTTACAAACTTCAGGTGCTTTCCTATTCACAATATGATCTTACTACAGTATTAAGAAGAAAAAGAACCCCTATTTAAGCACATAGAATGTTTTATAAAGACTTCATTATGCTATACCAAATATTTTTGTTGGTTATGAATTCTCTTAAATACACAGATGTAAAACAATCATCCAGGAATCTTTGTTCTTAAGGCTAAGCAACCCAAATGTATAAAATATTTTGAATAATTGTAAAATGTAAAATGTAGAGCTTACAGTAATGTACATTGGGTGAAAGAAGTATTAAGTAAGCTATATACTAAGCAATAAAACCAACACATCTTAATAAGATCTTAACATTAGGATGTGCATTGTCCTACTGGAATGTTGTCATGGCAAAATGAGCCTGCAGAAAGAGCATTAGGTGAAGTCCCAAGAATTGATCCATGTAGTGCCATGCTGTCAGGTTGTCATCAATCACAATTGGAGTTTTGCAGTGACTATAGTCTCCTGCCCAGACCATCATACTTGGACCTCCCCATTGATTTTGGCACAATGTCATGACTTGTGGTCTCCCAGATCATAGCCTATTATTGAACCTATTACTTCTTTGCCTGTAATGTCTTGCCAGATTAGAAATTGCTGGCTCTGGATACCCCAAATGGTGAATGACAATGCATTTAGTCCAGCCCCCAGTGTACAAATGGCACAAAGGCATTGTTTTCTTGACAAACAGGGCATATGTTTTTCTTTCTATTTTTATCCTTGATTTACACAGGTGAAATTACCTGTTTCCAAATAAACTTTTTCATCAATGAGTTGACAAGTTCTTACGAATTAGTGAAAGTCACTTAAAATTATAAAGGTCTGCCATAAATCATCTATTAAGTTATTTGCAATACCTTTCATCCATGCAGTTTTGGTAGTTTTTTAAACAACACTCATGCATGAATAATTTTATAGGTTTCTTTTAATGCATATTATGTTTAAAAGACATATATATAATATATTATAATATAATATATATATATAAGACTATATCACTAAGTATAGTACAATTTATCCAGGTTTTTAGAAACTTCTGACATCAATTATGTGATGAAAATAGCAAATTTAAGTTGGGAAGAAGGTAATTTTATTTTTAATTCATACAAAACATTGTATACCTTTCTGCATAAATGGGGCAAATGGGATTAAAGTAACCCAATCTTGGAACATAAACCATGTATGAAAAAGCTGTAGAAATAAAGTCCCTACTATTCCCTATTACACAATATTTTAATTTATATTTCTAACTGTCTTGGGAAAACGTCTGTTATTGAGCCTAGACATTTTGGCCTCATCAAAATTACTTTAATCAGCAAATATATATATATAATATGGTGTATTCTGACTTTAAAAGTCTAATCCAGTTATTAATTTATCATAATGGTATTTGTCAAATTAAAGTCTTCTGTTAAATGCGTGAAGTAGTCCCTCTGGATATTTTGCCATTTTGAGGTGGTATTTGGTATTGTATGGTATTTGAAGATATTTAAAATTTTCTTATAAATGCAATCTTATGTAATAAATACAAACTTAACTGTAATGTAATTTTATTGATTCACCATTTCATAGCAAGGGACACGATCATTGTGATGAATCTGTTTGTACTTTTTAGCAGTATAATAATATATTTTATTTTAATTTAGTCTCCTATGTAGTGTACAGTACATATGCTCTATTCATGATTTTTGTTTCACTAAACAGGAAGATATTTCATATTTTATTTCCATAAAATAAGTCATGCTGTAGAGCTCATTGTTTTGATTTTATGTTTAGAATATATGACTTAATATTAAATATTGTTACGTCCCAGTGTGTGGTCTGTGTGTGTTTTTTTTTTATGTTCCACACTGCTGACCCTTGATTGTTCTCCCTCCCCCATTGGCCCACCATTACACCACTGTTTCAGTATGACGTCATCATCAATCAGCTTCTCAGCCAATCAGAACACATCTTATTCAGCATATAACATGGAGGTTCTCTGAAGGAAGAGGCCTTTCGTTTGACTTCGGTCCCGTTTGGTTTCGCTTCGCTTCTGGTTATTGCTTCGGCTTCGTTGGTTTGGTTTGTTTTGTTTTGCTTTGTGTGTGTATTTTTGTATAGCTTCGGCTTTGTTGTTTTGTTGGTTTTCTGTAAGTTTCTTTGTACTTTCATCTGTTTGTGTGTTTATCCTTGTTTTGCCATTACCTTGCCCTAACGTGTTATATGTTCAACTTTTGTGTTCTTTGTACCCTGCTCCTGTTGATTACTCTTGTTTTCCCTTATTTGTATTCCTGGTTCACTTGTGTTTTTGTGTGAACTTTTGTATATAAGGTTAGTTTAGGTTGTTGGGTACACTTAACACACTTAGTTGACTTTGTATTAGTAACACTAATTTAGTACGGGTGAGTGCCGTTTGTCTTGTATGGTTTTGGGTAGTCAGTGGAGGTTAGCTAGGGTGTTGAAGACGCCGAAGACCGTGTGTTTCGGGTTTTCTTTTGCAGTCAGATTAGCTTTCCCTCACTGTCCTAGCCAGCTCTATTTTGTTTATTTTCTTTTCTTTGGCAACACTCTAGCTCCTTACCCTTGTTATCACGCTTCCTAGTCCATCACCAGAACCCACCTGCTTCCAAAAGAATTATCCTAAATGTTACACCCCTTTACCCCTAGACACTTGGGGTCGTAACAATATTAAATAAATTACTAGGGACAACCAGTGAAAGGAAACCAGAGAACCCAACAAAAACCCACACAAACATGGGGAGAACATATAAACTCCACACAGATAGCAGCCTGGGAATTGAATCAAAGGCCCCATTGCAGATTTAGCTATGGAATTCAAAACAAGTCATGTGATTGGTTCCGCACAGTTCCAACATCTTGTTTATAGGATGTACTGGATATAGGCAGTGGGGACAGTGTAGAATTCTCAGGCATCAGGGCTGTTTCCAGTTACACCTGCTGTTGCAGTTAAAAAAATGTAAGACATGTATTCTTTTTTCCAATCAATTACACCATTTTTCTCAAATTAGTGATTGCAATGTTGCATAGTTTCTATATTGTTCAATATATTAACTGCTTAGTGAATGGAGGCCTCCAGCTTCACCTGAGACTGAATGTACACCCCAAAGCATCTGAATATTGGATATATACAGACATCAAGCTATATACTTTATGTGTATTTTATTAAAATAGACTAGAGTAATATAAAAATAAAAAAAACATCTTAATGTTAATTGTAATGAGCAGCATGTTGGTATGGTGGTTTTAATTTCAAATTTGATAAGCTTCTCTTTTAAGTCAGTATGATTTTTCTCCAGGTGTTCCAGTTTCATCCCACTTTTCAAAGATATACAGTACTTTAACTGGTGTTTCTAAATTGTCCCTTTGTGCTTCCATGTACTGTATGTGTATTGCAACAGGCTGAGATCCTGTCCAGGGTGGTTCACCTTTTGTGGTATTTTTCAACTGTGCTATGACCCTAGCTAGGAATAAGTAGCTTTCTAATAATGGGTAGATTATTGGTTAACAAAGTTTAGATGATTTGGTCAAGGATGAAAGCCCTGAACTCCCTGTTTAGAAGTCCTATAAAAATTGCATGATTTTTTTCATATCTCAGCCAAATACACAGCAGTTTAAAACTGTTCTACAGAGAAATAAATGAAAGTCTTGATTCATTACTTAGATTGATGTGCAGTTTGAGACTAACAAAACTGTAGACTGACTCATTGTCTGAGGGGTACTGAAACAAGTTTGAAACTGTGAACTCCATATTTACATAGTGATTGCTAAAAATTTTGGACCACCAAAACCTCATCTTCTTTACAATTTAATTTTGAAAAAAGAATTCTAAAAAAATAAAAATACTTTAAAAAGTATTATCTCTATTTTTGCTACAGAATTTATACCATATACTTGCTTCAGGTAGCATAAAATATAATGTAATAACAGTTAAAGCACATTTCAAGTGTGACATTTGAAAATAAATCATTGTATTTTTGTTTCTAAGACAAATGTTGAAAATATACAAGTAATTTGAGTCATTTATGTTCTTCCAGTGTCAGTCAATAGAATAGCATCATCCTTGCAATTTCATACACATGAACATGAAAATAATGGGAATGTATAAGATAAATGTGACATAATGATTGAATGTATCTTTGTCAGGATTAAACTTTGTCTTTGACAGCAGTCACCCCAATAAAGAGCAATATTGTTTCCAAATGAATCATACCAGAAATCCTCTTGTAATTAAGTATTTTTGGTAATGGCTTTTCTGGCAAAATAATAACTTCTTTCTCTGGCTACAATTTTCAGAAAGAATATAATGGGTACTAATGAACTACAAGGGCAAATCATTATTTGTAATATTACTTTAATGTATTTAATGACTGTTATTGAACTGTTGCCAAGTACTTATTGGAAACTGAGAAGGAGTGTATGAGAAACTATTGTTATACGTCTGCCTGCATGTTCAGTACTGCTGATTGTCGACTTTGAACAGCTTGCCCCTGGGTTTTTTTAAAACCCATCAATTTATCTCTGGTCTTGATCCACTTGCAAATCAGGAAATGGTAGAGATTTAGAATGTATTTTGCAGTATGTTGGAGCTGAATGTTGGCATAGATCAAATGGTCTCATGATAGAAGGGGGAAAAAGACCTGGCTTCATCCAACAAATACCAGCATGGCTCTCTCAAATTGGTTGCTGTTATATTTTTTGCATACTGAATTCAAGGGTACTCATGTCCACTCAGGTTTTTCCCAGAAAAAAGGTTCTTTGTAAATTATGTTGAACATGTTTTGTGGATTCAGTATAAAATGTCCTGTCTCCCTAATACTTACACTATTTATTGTTATATGACCTTTCTCTCAATGAAAACCCTTTTCATAATTAATATTATTTATGATGACTCATATACAGTATATTTTATGACACAATAGAAAGTATATAAGATTGGTATGGGATAACACATTAACATTTAGATAAAAAGATACTGCAAAAAATATTCTGGTTGAGTTATATTGCTGTCCTATAGATCTAATTTCTGAAATATATCTTAATGGTACAGTATAATGCTGGTCCTTATAGTGAATATATATCTCTTCGGATATATTTATTTTTTGTTTATTTTTTCTCATGCTTACAAATTTTGTACTAATATTTTTCTATGACAGCCTATGTACATCATTGTCAGTCGTAGAGTTTGCTTAGTCCTTTTATTACATTTCCATTCAATTAATAGAAGCTTTTGAAGATAAAAAACAAACATGTGACAGCATTTTTGTGAATACATTCTATGGTTGTACACATATGTATTTTGAAACCTGTTAATTTTTATGCTAGTGGGGATGAAAAAAAAGTTTTTCAGTTAATGTATGAGTTAAGAGTATTCACAATCTAGCTATAAATATCTTTTTATGAATTGAAGGGAATCATACATTAAAGGAACATCTAGCATTTCTCTAGAGCACAATGTGTCCTGACTGAATTTAAGATTTTAGTTGGATTAAAATTCTGTGCTTGTCACAACAATGGAAACACTAAGCAACTGGAATGTTGAGAGGGTTTTTGAAAGGATAAAAACTGGCAACACCTGCCACTATTATGCCAGAAGGTTACAGGATCCCTATAGAATAATACCACTTTCTATGTTGACTTGGTGGTGTCAGAAAGTTGTATTTTTCTTTTCTGTGTTAAACAATCTTTTGACAGAACATTTGAGATTTTCTTTAAAAAAAAAACGTTTCTTGAGAACTTTTTTCTATAGAATAATATTCTACTGAAATATGTACTTTTTCCAGATTTTGTATTGAGAATAAATGATAGCGGTAATGCTTGTGTTGATCACACTGAAAAAAATCAACAAAGATAACAATCAAGAAAAGACATTTGCAATCTTTTTTACAAAACATTTCAACCTTAAACTTTTGGTATCTTTTGCAAAACCAAACCATTTAATTCACTTTTTTAGTTTAAGATGTGAAAGATAAATAATTTTCATAGTTGCACTTTTTTTCATTGTTTCTTTTCCTCGATAATTGTTTGATAATATATTATTAGGCACAACTAAATCATTTTTTTTTAAAAACTGCACAATAATAATTTACTAGGAAATTTTCTGTGTGTAAAGGACTGCTGTTGAGATATCTTTCTTTATTTCAAGGAGATGGTGGTAGTGGGGTGTTGGGAAACAGAAGCCATTCATTTATTAACCAATGTGCCATCTGCTGTGCTGAAACAGGGAGGCTCTGTGTGAAGAGTGGAAAGCTGGTTCTATATGTTTCTTATCTTTCTGCTACTGGAGACAGCTCATTTAAAAATACCTCCACATAAACAAAGATATTATTGTTCCTAACTAGGCACCTGTTCACATCCCTGTCTCTTAGAAGAATGCCACATGCACAGTCAGAGGTCTGGTCAAGTGCAGTTACCCATGGTGACAAACAATTAATTTAATTAACGACTATCAAAGTTTATTTCCAATGTGTTAATCAAAAGTGAAATTAATTACCCACTGTTTAAAATGATAAAGTGAGAGTGCAATCAATGACCACTGAGATAAAAACTGGCACCAAATATACTGTAGAGATCTGCTGGTGTTAGTTATAGGAATTTATATGTGAGTACGTGTCTTTGGGAGTGTTAAAAAGTATGTAAGACTCAAGGTGCAGTTTTCAGTACTAAAAAACATAAAGTTTTAAAGTTTCATCCAGCATCAGGCACAGCAGATACGAAATACTACTAATAATAGAATGCACATTCCCATGTGATTACCATTTAGTTAAACACAAAGTTTACACATCCTGTGTATGTTGTTTAAAAGAAAGACAAACATTGAAAATAAATTTTCATGATTAAAAGCAAATTATTTTAAAAAGTTCACACTACATATTGAGATGAAGATGGTTTTCAAACTATTAAATTTATGTTGATCTTTAATTTTCTGACTGATAAAGATTATAACAAGGACAGAAAAGTACTGTATGTTTGCACTTGCAAGTTGTATATGGTGAGGATTGAATGATTGAATGCACATGTGAGGTGGCCTATTTTGCTTGTTTAGTTGCTTGTTGGTAAATGATCCTAGAACCCCAATCAGACATTCTTTAAAGGACACTGGGGATTTTGTTTAAAAATATGACTTTTTATATTGTACTAGACTCCCATAACCCTTGTTATAAAAATGCCTCTGGCTTTCAGTTCTGAAATGCACCTCATTTTGGTTAACATTTCTGTGCAAAGTCTGTTGTTTAACTAGTAGTCCTTAAATAGTCATCTGAGTTGACTTTGTCAATTCTGCATACTTGTATCGATTTCCTTCACAGCAGTCTCCTTTATTAGTCCAAGTATGATATTTCTTTGACATTAGCAATTAACCTAGTTCTCTTTTTTGATTGGATTCCAGAACAACTACTGTATGTCATTTTTGACTGGAATGACTGGAATTGCACACAATATTCCAAATGTGTTCTTAGCAATGGAGTTTTAGAAGTATTGTATATCCATTCTTTTAGCCTTTATAATTGCATCCTCATGCTATCAGTCTTCGTAATCGCCTTCTTCAAGTTCTTCTGGCTACCTTATATTTATTATTTTTCTTGTAAATTCTTCCTTGTTATCTCAATATAATACATTGGAATTGTCTGTTCAATTGGACTTGCCAGATACCATCCCAGATTTGAAATATTGCTTAAAGTTATTTTTCTCACTCTTTTGCAACTACTAAAATGTTTGCCATGGCCCTACATTGTGTCATTTAGACAGCTATAAGTGTTGTGTTTCTGAGTTATTGAGTCATGCTTAGTTCTCACCTGTGGTATGAATTAACAGAGACATCATCACTAATATTTTAAGTGTAGCTTGTTTTGACTGTGCAGTGTAATACTAATATAAATTATAATTACCCACTAGATGGGCATGAGGTGCTCTTATAAAGAAAAAATAATGTTACCATCCAAATGTAATATATAGAAGAATATTATTTAAAAAGTGGGTAGCAAGGTGGTGCACTAATTAGTATTGTTGGCTCGTAAAGCTGGGTCCCTGGATTCAATTCTGGATCTGGGATACTATTGTATCTGTGTGGAGTATGTAGTTCTTCCCCATGTTCACGGGGGCAAAAAGTTGTTTGGCATGGGAGGTGCCTTTATCATGTAATTCAACCCCAAAACTGGTTAATCAAATAACCAATTGTCTTTTTGTCTTTAGAAATATTCAAGGCTGTTGGAGGATTCTGATATTTGTAGTATCTGTTATCAGGTGGGAATTAATCAAGATTCAAAACCAAGAATCAAAATTTTCCAATCTAAAAAATCATACCCAACAAACACATTAGAAATATATTTTTTTTTCTGCGTGGGTTTGCACAAATACAAATGTAATGGGATGGCATTTAAATCAAAAGAGCATCTGCATTTTCTTTGTGATGAAGACTGTTCCTGTCTAGTTATACTGTATAACTAACCACATCACTAGTACAACACACATGTATGACTCACAATATTTTAGTGTGTTTCTCAGTAATTTTGTGTAACTTTAAGATGGTGTAAGCCAAGGCTTTGGTCAGAGTCTCTTCATGTGGGAGTGAAAATCGGCTTAGTCACCTAATTAGTATCCTTTGTGACTCGAATGCCACTGGAGGAAAAGAAACTTATATGATTGGTCCAATTGATGATTCCATATTACACAGGATTAATGCAGGGTATTGTCAAATACCAGTAGGTGGCAGATTCAGACCCTGTGCGGGGTGGGTGAGAAGGGTCAGGTGAGTGAGAGAGTGTCCCATAACCTAAGTCCAAATCGTTAGGCAATTCTATGGTCAGAAGGAGGGCAGAGTCCGAAAACCAAATCCGATCCGTGAGGCAGGTCCATAGTGAGTGGGAAGGCAAAATCTGTTAACCAAAGAGTCGAGTGCAATTACCAAGTCCGAATTATTAGGCAGGTCCGTAGTTGGTGGGAAGGCAAAATCCGTAAACCAAAGTAGCAAGACAATCAGGTGGCGAGTAAGGTTTAGCTCAGGTGAATAGAACTCAATAGTGAGCATGGAAATGTGAGGTAGAAAGGTTTAAGTAGAGAAAAAGGGGAAAAGTGGTTGGATAATAGGTTAATTGCAGTGAACAGAGTGCATTGGAATGTGGCAGTGATTACGTGGTTGGGTGGAGACTCTGACAGGTAAATTAGTACCCTAATACAGGGGTTTGTGTCAAGGTTCCTGCAGTTCAGGGAGTGTGTTGTGGTAGAATTGTGGGAACTTTAGCTGGCAGAGGAGCAATGGTATGACTCCTGTGCTGTTCCATCAGTAGACCAGCTGGTAATCCCAGTTTTAATGATGGTTTTCATTAATCATACTTGCAAAGATTTTCTTTTTGCATTAGTTTTATTAGTGACAGAAGAGTCCAGAGTGGAGTATAACTGATTTTCAAGTAGTAGACTTCTTGTTTATGAAGCTCTTGACTTTCTAAGAGCAAGTAGGTTAGTGTAGTTTTGTTGGAATCTGGGTGTAAAGGGGCTAATCCAGGTAATGTGTAGCAGAAGGTCTCCATGGAGATGAGAGAAAGGAGCTTCATGAACATATAGAGAAGAGTCCACAATTCAGAGAAAGGAAGACTGACCATAAAGGGCAAAGCCAGTTTATGTGTGTCAGGGTCTTCCAGGGCTGAATGCTAAAATGTTTCTTGTAATGGAGAGCTGTTTTTGGAGCCTTATAGAGAAATAATTCTATTCTGTCCCTCCTGGTATTTACAATATCTGAAGATTGAATGCTGGGACTGTAGGGGAGGAAGAGCAACTGGAGTGATGGAACAAGTAGAGGTTAATTCCATGCTGAAAATAGAAATAAAGAAACACAACGTGTCGGCTGTGGACTCTTCTTCAGGTTGTGGAGCCCGGAGAAAGCTCCACAGCTGAAACATTGAGTTTCTTTTCTTCTCTTTTCAGCATGGAATAAATCTTTTCTTGTCCCTTTGCAGCGTACGCATGCTGGCACAGCTACCTACTTCAACTGGAGTGACAACAGATCCAGCCATTCAAATTGCATGGAGTATGCTGCGTTAAAACGCAGTAGGCGCACTTACAGAAAAGGTTAAAACGTTATAACTTTTTACAAAGTATATCAACTTAATATAGTCAGAAGGAGCACATAAAAACTTTTTCAAATTAACCACAGTATGTAACCGAATGAAAGACTTTGATGCTTAAAATGTTTAGGAAGAAAGTGGAATACTGCTGTGTATTTTTTACTTAAACTACCAATACCAGCCATATACAGTTTACATTATATGTTTATGTTCCTAAATTAATATAGTTTATGACCTTCAGATGTGTTATGCTCCTCTTCTTTTTATGCTCAGCTACTAAAATTTCCCTTTAGTTGTAAATTTCCATATAAATATTCAATATTAAGCAGACTAAATGTCATTTTGGCCAGTCAGTCACGTACTGTGGTACAATGGGGCAAACTGTGGGTAATTTCACGTGGTACGGGGTTGTACTGTGCATTTGAATGGCTGCATCTGTATGTGAATGGAAGATCTGAAGAATGTACTTGTTTTTGGGACTGTTCAGTCTTCTCTGCAAGGGGACCACTGTTTCCTCACAGGTATCTGGAGAGGTTCTGAAAGCTAATAACAGTGACAAATCACCTACTGTAAATGTGTGTTTTAGTTTAGTTGTTGGCAATACGCGAACTAAGAAAATACATTTTCCACTGTCCCATGTGTTCAGTCTTCCAATCAGACTGATGAACCACTGCAATAATGTGGGAAATGTTTTCATTGTGAAAACATGAAAACTGAGTCTGTATAGTCTTACTAAACTCTCAACACCATTACTGGTAAAAGTAGAACTGCAAATATATTTGTTTATGTTGCACCTGGAATATAAATAAGACTCTAAAACAATTACTGCCCTTCTTATTGCTATATATACTCAATTATTAATTATTAAACAGTATATAAGCATTTTATAATGCTTATAAAAAATGTTTTTTTTATTTATTAACATTGTTGTGAAAAATTGCAACAAAATTGTCACTGTGGTACTGATTGGTACAAATTACTGTTGTGGTAGTAAAGATTAAAAGGGGTTTGTGGATAACATTGCTCTACCAGTTGTTTGTTGGTAGTATATGATCAGTGCATGAAAGCACCAACACTAAAACACTAACAGGTTAAGTCCTTGCTACCACCTGGCAGTGCTACAAAGTAGTGCAGTACTGCATTTCGTAATTGGGAAAATATAACTCACCTCTCTACAACATGGTGCCTACTGCAGCACACCTACGGACAACTCTCACATTCTAGATGGCAACATCTATTCAATGTATGCTGGCTTGTAAAGAACAGGATTTGTGGATGCTCCCCTCATGTAGCTGATGAGTGGGTGAGGTTAAAACCAAAAGTTGAAACTCCCTGAGTTATTATGAACATAGTTGAAAATGTATGCTCAAGCTTAACTTAACTACAAACAATCAAATGGGTTAGGTGAGCTGAATGGCATCCTTTTGTTTGTAACTGTTCTTATATACCAGTAAAGGTTAAGCCATCTTAGGTTCTATAGCGGCAAAGTTATCTTCCATCATCATATTCTAAATGCTTTACTGCCATCAACCAAATAAGAGGTTGATCATAATTCCTTTGATTGTGCTTCTAGTTTTGACATGTTTTTGTGATCTTCAAAAAAAAAATGTCAGTTGGATCCTCTGTGAAAAAATGTGAAAAAATTCTGGCCAATGAGAATTATGTTCTACAAAAGGTATTTGTTTAAGATAGGTGACACATAAGACACTTAAAACAGGTTAAGATATGGATACAGTCCTAAAAAATATTAGCATACCAGTATTGTATTTTGCAGCTCACTATTTTGTAAAATACTTAAAGGGTATTTGTAATCAGGTTTTAAGATACTAGCCAGCTGAGATCAGATTATAAAATTCATTTTTATTATTTTATCCTGCATTATGATTTATCAGCAGGTTAACAGATTTAAAAAAATATATTTACATAAGGATGTTCCAGTAATTTATGTATATTTAAAAAACTCAGCAAAATGTTAATAAAACACCAGGTGTGTGCTGCTGATAGTTTTCACTTGCTACATTTAAAAAACTAGATCTCAGTCCAATCTATTTTTTTTTGCAATTCAAATATAATATAACATACATGTAATAAAAGACCTTCAAGACTGTTAAATACTATTTCAATAATATTTACTTTTACTGTGTAACTTAATGTACTGCTTAAAACTGTTTTTAGAATTTCATTTTCTGTAAATTTATTTTTTGAAGGTGAAGGGTTACTATTTTAGGTTTACATACAGTAGGTTCAGCAGTCCCCTGTAAAGAAACTGTTTTTTTTTAAAAACCTCAAATCTCTTGAATGCCAAAAAGTAAAGAGTTTCATATTCACTTAAAACATTTCCAAAAGAATGTTTGAAGGCAAGTTGGCAGCACTGCAGAAACAATTCTTAGAAACAGCTGAAGTAAACACTGCCACCTTATGCTAGAAAAGAATCTTCTTTCTCTTTCTACTACCTTGCCATATCAGCAATTCAGAATGCTCTACTATTGCATTTCCAGTGTGCACAAATGTAATGTTTTTTAATTAATATCGTAACACAGTGACAGAATCTGTTTCATAAATTAGACAGGTTTAATTAAGTGTTTGAAGCTAGTTTCATTCAGTACATAATTATGATATGAAAATGTACTTGTTTGTTTATGTGTGTGACCAACATTACCCTGAATCTAAATTAATTTTAAGTAGGTACCTCTTTACAAAAATCAAATTTAGTTATAATTTTACATAGATTTTGACATACAGTAAATTCCATTGCTGAACTTTGTGGGGCTCAAGCTTCTTCCTGTTTTAGGGAGAAGGAATTTAGTCCACCTCAAAAATAACACACTGGAAATTGACAACCAGGTAACAAGTCTACCACATTATAATTTAATATACTGTACGCATTATATTGTTAATGAAGGGTTTAAATTAATAATGTAACTAGAATCCAAAGTAGATTGACTTTATTTGTTATCATTGTTGATTTGGGAGGATACTTCCTCTTGTGCCATTTTGGGTCCATAGGTCCTTTGCAGGTAGTCTGTTTTTTTTTCTATTTTCCACCCTCTTAACCAAAATATACTTATGTAACAGTAGTACTATGAACCCTAAATAATACTATCCCTAATGTACAGATCCACAAAAATGTATAAATTACCTATTAACATGACCCTGCGGCTCTATATGAATGGCCTTAAAAACATAACATATAACTACACCCAACAAGTCCAAGCACCCATTTTCTAACTACTTTATCCAACAGAGGGTCACAGATGACCTGAAGCCTATCCCAGCAAGCAACAAGCAGAACGCAGGATAGACCCTGCACAGGATGCCAGTCCATCACAACACACACAGATACAATCATTCACACGTTCACACCGGGGTTAATTTTCCCAGAAGCCAATTAACATAACATACCATTACTGTTGGAGGAAAGCAGAGCAGCACATAAACAAGGGGAGAACACACAAACTTCACACAGATAGCACCCCACGAATTCCAGCAATCCCAGAGCTCCAGTGCTGCAAGGCACCTACTGTATACTAACCTCCATACCGCCCTATCTAATAATAATCAAATGCAAAATGTTATTCTACATCTTATAAAACTGATGTACTTCAGTAACTGTACTGTACTACATTACTTACATGGTAGAATGAATGATATGTAAAGGGTTTAAAACTAGAATCTATTTATCTCATATACAGTAGCATGTATACCTCTACAATATACTGTAATTAACTGGAAAACGAACCACTGAAACCAAGGCTAATTCATACAGTTATTTAAATAGTGGTGAAACTAAGCTGCACCAAAGTTAAATTATGTACAGAATTTTCTTTTTAATGTTTTCTATACAATAATTTGACTTTTTATAATTACTATTATCATAGTCTTTATTACTGTGATTGTGATTATTATCATAGTCTTAAAACTGTTCTCTGTAATCGTGCATTTATCTCCTAAATTCTTTTTTCCCAATGCATTTTTTTGTGTAATGTTGCACTCATTCAGAAGACAATATGAAACTGTCAGTGACATGGTACAAGTGTACATCATACGAGCATTTTAGTCAATGGACTATGGACTAATATTGCACTGCTGCCTTACTGTCATGTGTAATATTAATACACATATACTGTACATGCACTTTTATAAATATTTTATCTATGGTAAATATTTACAAGTTGGACTTTATATACAGTATACTGTATATACAGTACAAGAGGATTGATTATTAATTAGCATCTGTGTTTCACAAAGCTAAGGAAAATCAAAGGTTTTCTAATTAATATCCACTCGCATAATTCATAGCAACTGCAAAATTCAAGGCTCAATTATAGTCCAAACTAGAGTATATTTCTATGGAACAATATTTGTATGAAAATACACTTCATGCCATGGAAGCTAGAGCAAAGAGCTACAGAAAAGCAATTTGAAAAGCTGCAGTATTCTGATTTTGAAAAGTTGAATTTTTCAGAAGGAAAGATGAATTCAATCAATATTTTCAATATATAGTATAACTAGCCGTTCTATCTGTTACCAACAGAGTTTGCTATCTTCCAAAAATATATTGAACTTAGTTATGTTTCTCAATTTGTCGTTTCTTGGTTTTATGGAGATAAAAATATGATTTCTGAGTGGACAAGACTTGAACCTTATAAAAGATTTATAGATTGAATTAAAACATACTGTACATTCAAGTAAGCCTTTGTATGTAAAAGCCAAGGTGTGGTTTTTGAAGAATAATGTTTTAAATTACACAAAAATCCCAAGATCCTATCAGGGGTTGTGTAAAGATGTCAGAATATGACCATGTGACCTGTAGCACAAATAAACCTATCCATTACATGTTTTGCTCCCTCGCATAGCACAGTGAGTTGCTATTCCTGTCCCTGTGTACCTCAGTGGGATGTGTTGTAGTTGCAGTGGCCGCCTGCCATGCCTCTGCTGTGCTCTGATTCCCAGGGAGATATAATATAATATAATCATAAGAATCATAATCATAATAATTCCATACACTTATATATAATTTTTCTGGACACTGCACTCAAAGCACTTTACAGATAACGGGGACTCTCTTCCACCACAACCAATGTGAAGCATCCATCTGGATGATACAATGACAGCCATAGTGCACCAGAACGCTCACCACGCATTAGCTATCAGTGGGGAGGAGAACTGAGTGATGAATCCAATTCATAGATGGGGATTATTGGGAGGCCATGATTGGTAAAGGTCAATGGGAAATTTGGCCAGGACACCAGGTTAACATTCTTACTCTTTTTGAGAAATGCCCTGGAATGTTAATGACCACAGAGAGTCAGAACCTTGATTTTACATCTCATTTGAAGAACGGTTTTACCGTCCCCGTCATTGTACTGGAGCATTAGAACCCACATAGACCGCAGGTTGAGCGCCCCCTGGTGGCCCTACTAACACCTCTTCCAGCAGCAACCTTAGTTTTTCCCAGGACGTCTCCCATGCAGGTACTGACGAGGCTCATGCCTGCTTAGCTTCAGTGGGCTGCCAGTTGTGAGTTGCAGGGTGATATGGCTGCATGCTCCAGGATATGTGGAGCATCTGTCAATATTAAATTGCTATGGGATATTTAAACCCTCCATGGTCTCTTCTTGGCAATCCTGCATTAATGTGTTCAATAATCCACTCTTGAGCCAACTTCCAGTGTCCCATCAGAGCCTTTCCTGTTCCTGGTGTCCATTCTCTTGGGTTCTGGCAGGTAGCTCTGCCCATGACTGTAGAATCCAGAGTGCAGCTGTGCAGGCTGCTGAGTGCAGAAGTGAAACCGGGACCCCGCCTCAGACCTGGACTCAGTAGATGACCCTTGGTCTGGTCTCTAATGTCCCTTAGAAATCTACTCTGACAGTGCATGCTGGCCTAGTCTGGGCAGGAGACCCCCCAAAGAGTGGCCGCCCCTGTATTGGTGCAGCTCCTGGTGACTGACCCGACTGGGAGCATCCTGCCCAGCCTACAAGTTGCAAACCTCAGCCCTGCACTACACTCTGGATCAAGGGCAGCTCTGGACTTTGGTGCCACTTCCTGTTCAGTACCTGCTTTCCCTGCACTCTTTCCACATGCTCCAGGCCCAGTGCTCCTGCCTGTATCCCAGGAGACTCAAATGGGCTGTTTGCTACCCCGAGTGGAGTTTTCTCCAGGAACCTGGCTGCAGGAATCCAAACCAAAGGTCATGAGCCAGACACCCTGTGCAGCACTTTCTCCTGGACCTGGGCGTGGACTGTATCACCTCAGATTGGCTTTGTGCCAGTCTGTCTTGCAACCGAGGTGCTATACAGTATGTGTATATGTGAGCCAGCCACTGCCCAGTGACACATCATTTGGCATACACCCCGGTTCCCCGGGGGGTGGCACCTGGTTGTAATCAAACAGGTGTATATAAAAATATACTCACTCAGTAAAGCAAAAATAGAGAGATTGGTATAGAAAAAACACCTGAATTTAGGGATCGAATTTGGGTGGCACGATGGCCCAGTTCTTAACATTGCTGCCTTGCAGTGTTGGGCCTTGGGTTCATTTCCATTCCACGGGTGCTATCTGCATGGAGTTTGTATGTTCTCCCTGTGTTTCATGTGGATTTTCTTAGGGTGCTCTGGTTTCCTCCCACAGTCCAATAACATACTGGTGGGTTAATTAGCTTCTGGGAAAATTGGTCTTAGTGTGAGTGTGTGCATGTGTCTGTGTGTGCAGTGCAATGGACTGGCGTCCTGCTCTGGATGTATCCTTTCTGGGATAGTCTGTTGCTTTCTGGGATAGTCTCCAGACCCACCATGGCCCTTTATTAAATAAAGCGGTTAGAAAGTCAAAGGATGGGTGGAATTTAGGAATCATGAAAAGCAAGTAATGGTATTTAATGTTGTATTATATTGTATATATAAGCACTTTAAGTTGAATTTATTTTACATTAATTGGGATTGCTACCTTTTAAATTTTGCATTTAAAATTTTGGCATTTTAAATTGTGTAGAACTGACATATCTCTCAAAAACAAACATGTCAGTGGATAAGGATGAAACATATTGTTACATTTATTGCTGTAAACTGTATAATGGGGAAGTAACCCAAACTTTCGTCAAAAAACAATTCAAGCAGACTCAGACCATGCAATGATTTGCCTAAAAAAATTCAAGTTAAGCATATTTTTAGCACATAGAGTGCCAACATGATGTTTAAATCTACAAATGAGAACTTCAATTAACTGAACATTTACCAGTGACAAAAAAAGTTCCAAGTCTGAATGCTCTACAGGGAAAATTTTATTTTTTAAGTTGAAATGGTAACAAAATTGTGAAAGAACATGCACTGACATGGTAGTGAAATTAGCCTAAAAATGTTTACATGTATCCATACAGCAATATAGGAATGTATATTTAAGTATGAAGAACTGTGGAAATAAAGATGCAAATGGTGTGACTATAAAATAGAATGTGTTAATATTTCAGGCCACTGTGAATGTACTTGCTGTATCATAACTGTCATGGGAGCCAGGTCAGACTCCCGTGGAGTGTGAGATAAAAACCCTATGCATGATGTTATAATCCAGAAGTGTCTGGAGAAAGACATCAGAGGAAGACACAGCCGGGTTAGGACGGGTTGACGGACTGGGGGCAATGACTGTAGTGATCTGGTGCTCGGGGGAAAAGCGCAGGCAAGCAAGTCCAAGGGAAGTCCAAAATGGGAAGTCAGGGTGCAGTCCGAAATCCAAAAGCCAGGAGATTCATCCAAGACAAAGACAGTTAAAAACCAGGGAACGGGGAACTAGGACCAGGAACATGAAAAGTAAAAGCATTATGGGACTAGGCGCTCCGAACCCCGGACTCAGAGGTCGGGATGTCTGGGGATAAGGCCTATGCCCTCCGGCTACTCCTAAGCCCGGTTGTAGGTGGGCCTTCAGACATCTGTAATTCAATGCTAAGCCCAGAACTTCTTAGACACCGGGTTTATATAACAAAAAAGGGAGGAAATACAGCTGAAAGTACTAAAACTAAAATCAATACAAAAAAGTTAGGAGCACCCTCTAGAGGAGGGATGACGACCGTGACAATAACTGTATTATTCTCAGTCAGTTTAATCTCAAAACAGTCAACACTTGTATCTGTTAAAAGACAGTATACAAAAGCATATTAAAATATTAAATATTGTAACGCATACGGCCACCATTGCAGGTTCTTCGAGCCGGCTTACCAGCGTGGTGAAGGTCACCGCCCTTCTCTGTGAATAGCAGGGACCGCAGCCGTTGGGCTGAGGGGAGATTTCCCTTTAGCTCAAGTGGCTGGGTCCCTGTTGAGTGATGCCGGAGACCCAGGTTTGAGTCCCCGACGGTGATAGTGGCCATATGCGTTACAATATTATTTAGAAAGTACTGTAACAAGATTTAAATGGCAGCAAACAAGGCAAGGTTGGAGGGTATAGTGGTGACTGAGAGGAGGAGGGGGAGTAGGTCACAGACTTTGTCATTGGTAATTATGAAAAATTGGTCTGATAGAACAATGGGCCCTAAGAGAAACACTTACCAGTTTAAATTCTGGAGAGATTAACAGTTCTTGTATGTGGCCATACACATAAATAAAATCATGAATACACTGGGTAACCCCAACAAATCAACTAACAAAGAAGAGGAGAAATGTAATAATGGGGAAGTCATCTCATCTGTTAGTCTTTGTTCAGATTGAAAACAAAAACACAAGAATAATTAGAAATAGAACAGGCAAAAATTATAAATGAAAATGAAAATGAGAATTATGTACTGTATCTTAAAAATGAGAAATGTTAACGTAAACCCTTAGAAGATCAAAGAATTAAAAAAACACCTGACAGTCATCAGGAAAACATAGATGAAGCATTTGCAAACAATACATTAAACAACACCACGACTAATACATCTGTAAATGGTGAGTTTAATCTAAAGTTTGTGTTATATTTCACACTTACATTTGATAACTTTCCAATGCATGCTAAACACTTTTAACCTGTTTTCCAGGCACAGGAAATTGAAACTTTTGGAAAGGAAATATTGTATATTCAGAAAAAATCAACATTGAATTGGATAATAATCAGTTCTTTAGTAGCATAACAGAACATATAATATCACAAAATACAAACAGACAAAAAGCCATTTCTTTCCCATTTTTAATATATAAAGTGACACAACCAGTGGAAATTTCAGAAATAAACCCTTTTGACATAGTAAATAAATATATGTAGATAATTTGGTGAAATATTATCACATTACCTAGATAAAATACCAGACCAGATGTGAACCTCTTTAAGGCTACTTCAGCAGAAGCCCTAGTTCCTGTCCTAGTATGTTTTATTATTGTGTCATCTGCAGTTTCTTTTTAAATACATTACTAGAGGCTACCCTTTTCTAAACCTTTACCTCTGCGATTTAATGCATTATATAAGTGAATTATAAATATTTCCATTTAAGTTACAATGTCTGACCTCCCTTTCAAGATAGGAGGTCTTGACTGTTTAATTAACACTGGCCTATTTCTCAGCAATATATTATAACGACTTTGGGGAGATTCAATGGACTGGAAGCAGGACGCAGGAGACAGAAAAGAAGTAAATTACAGGTTTATTGCCAGAAGCCACTCTCAGGCAGGCAAAGCTATCTCAGTTAATAAACTTTTAAAACCAAACCACAAAATATCAAACCTGAATTTACCCGGGGTCCTCCTAAAATTACAGAACAAACACTTGAAAGATGAATTGCCTTTAGCCAAACAATGTGCAATAATGTAAACTCATGCTCACAGATGCCCTCTTAAACACACAAGCATCACAATAAAGAACCCCACTATGTGATGATGCTTTGATCAAATTAGAAAGTCCTTTCAGTGAGACAAGTCTAAAGACTTGGCAGGTTTCAGGATATGTACACATGAGAGTTTTTTTTTCATGTCATACTCATTTCATTTCCTGTTAAACACATTTATATCTGAGACCTTTCCTTTTTTCTTTTATTTTCTATGATTTAATATTAGCATTTATTTTATCCCATATTCATACTTAACATACTGTAAAACAGTTTTATCAGAGGAACACAACAATGAAACTGTTTATCAGTAAAGTACTGGAAAGATATCAATAATTTTCTTTCTTATAGACTTTTCACCCTGAAGGATTCCAAAGTGATTTACATATACGAGTGAGTCCACTTGATCCACCACTGAAGTGTAGCACTCACCTATTATGCAGCTGCAGTCTCACTACACAGAATAATAGGTAGAGAAAGTAGAGAAGTGAGAAACTGCTTTACCAGTGCAAGGAAACATGTTTTTTTATACAGGCCTGGTTGAACAAGCCCAGATAAGCTCTAAATGTTTTCCTTTTTTCTCTGATATAGTCAATATCGCAGTGCATTTCTTTACACATGTCAGATTATAACAAAGGGAAAGTAAATTTCCCTTTGTGAGAACAAGAGGTATTTGTTACACAATGGGCTGTGGTGGTCTGTAACATACCACATAGCCAAGACAAAAGCTGATACCTCGGTTTTTTTCAAGAGTCGCCATGCCTAAAATCCTGAGATCAAATAGCTACTAATAATCAAAAGAGCTAGGTGAGATGAATGTCCTCTTGTTTGTTTGTAACCCTGACTATGTTCTTAAGTTACCTTGGGACTGTTAAACACTTAGAGGGATCTGTGTTCTGATAAGCGAAAACTTTTGGTTTAAATTTGTATAAATACTGGATAATTGTATTTCTTACTGTTTTAGTGTTATTTAGTCATATTTTATCAAACCTATTAGACAGTTTAATCCTTGCTATTATGAAGAGTATTTTTACACTTCCAATAGAAGATAGGTGAATGGCAAGACAGAACAAAAACCTCTCTCGATAGTTAGAACTCAAAAATCAGTATTTTCATACACCAAACAATGCACATCTTCAGGCCTATAACATACAGTATTGCTGATGAGAAAACAAGTATGATTTTTTCAGTAAGACCATTTCCCTCTGGAGTTATCCTTATTGAATTACTGTATAATGCTTTTTAAATGTTGTAATTTTTAAGACAAAATATTTCAGCATGTTGTTAGATTTGGTACAATACAGCTTTTGACAAGTGGAGACTCAGTAACTGGGTAAATTCTAATAATGATTAACTGAATCAATAAATATAAAGGGACAGCATACTTAGCACTTTGGTATTATCACCTGTCTGAGGAAATTAACCCCTCATGTCTGAGGACTGAACCAGGGAGAATGCTGCAATGGTGAGGCTGGGGTGGAGGAAGGAGTGCTTGGAAAAGATGTGTGTTGATCTCTTTCCAACACAATTTAGGTGCCAATTGTATTGTTATAAAATCATACATTACATGATAAGAATAAGTGTTTTAAACATGCTTGTATTTTTTTCACTTGCTTAAATTTATTTTTCTCTGAATTCTGAGTTAGTAACTGAGAATCTTTAACTTTACCGCACTTCAAGTCAAAAACCATACTGTATATACAAAAGCTGCAGAATTATTTTGCAGGTCATTTTTAATGTTTGTCGAGAAATTCAATTCATTATTCAATGTACATTACAGAATACCTTTCTTCTCTCAAGTAAATCATAGAAATGTTTCAGTACTAAATAGAATCTGCATACGTTTAAAAATGACCAGAATCACTGCAGGCCACAAATTTGTAGTCTTTTTGGCTTCATGGTGGAAAAACCTTTTTCCATGCAAAGATAAAATAACTAGAACTGGTGTTATCATACCTATCATTATGTATGAATAGGATTGCTTATTTATGGTACAGTATGTGCTAAATTCACTGCTATCTATAATTGAACACAATCATCTTTCATATTTGTCCATTACCTTTATGCAGTATTCATTTGCACTAGTAATAAAGGTAGCTGACTGGCATCGGTACTAAAGGATAAAATTTCTGTCATCCTACTGGACAGCTGTAAGACAATGAGACAAATGACTGTAACATATCACTGCTTTAATTATACTTATTGATTTCAGTTGGTTTACATCCTTGTTTGTTCTAGAACAATACTGCATTTATGTCCCTATAAATTGATAAATTAATTGCGATCTTTATCTTGCAGCAGTGCAGTCTGCAGATTTTGAGTAATGTAATTCCAGTATAAATCAAGGAAATAAGACTTGATATACACATGGTATTCACTTAATTAGCTGAAAAATTGTCTTGTGACTTTGTTCTTACCAAAATATTTACTCTTACTTGAAACAGACTGTTTCCCTTCACAAATCTAAAGATTTCTTTGCTGTAGAAAGTTAAAGAGAACTGCAGCTATATTTTGTTGGTGAGGGGTGTTTCTGATATCACAGGAAGGGATTTGGGAAAGGAGTTTAAATGTTAGTAAAATCCAACATCCCAGACAGGAAGAAACATGTCATCATGCTCATTTTTATTTATTTTATACGCAATTAAAACAATGCATTTTTTCACAAGCTTTGGGGAGGCTTGGACAATACTTGTGTTCAGGATAAAATTACATTACAGGGAAGCTACAGCATCCCCTTCTACATAGATCTAGTTTAAAATATGATAACGACATATTCTAGTGAATAAACACTAGAATCATATATGATTTACATTTTTTCCTAATTTCATAGTTACTATAGCAAGCATGTTTTAAATTCATAGATACTGTACATATTTTCTCATTGTTCTTTCTCTGTACCCTGTTGAGAAATGACTTTGTAAGCACTTTGAAATTGTGCTCACCATGAAATTGCACTCTTGAAAATAAAAATAGATTGATTGATTGAAGAGTTTGCCTTCTTTTCCTTTTAGCATTTTTGACACTGATCCAGTCTGCAGCTGACCTTCATTTCTATGTCCTTTTTGACACGGACATTCTGAAAGATCACATGATTTTCAGCATTTCCCGTAAATAGATTTCTTTTTGAGTAACTTTTTTTAAGTTTCTAAACAATAATTGGCTAATTATTAATTAAATAGCATGCTTGTCACAACACAATCATAGAAATAAAACTCAGCTGATTCAAAAATAAAGTTGTTGACAATACAGTACATTATTCAAATTAGCCCACTATCATCATTGTTAATGCAATACATCTTTAGCAGGTTCTGTACATTATACACAATGTAAAAAAAATCTGAAAATAATCAGAACATAATAAAAAAGATTAATATTTAACAAATCAGTAAAAATAAACATATATATAGTGAGCAGCAGTTACATTTATATATAAAGTACAGAAAAAACAAAACTTTAGGAAGATGACAGAGTAAACAATCAAGATTCTGGCTAATGGACAGTGTATGTATCACGGTCGCCAGTTCTGACTCCCAACAAGAAGTGTGTTGTTAAAGGCCCTATGCGGGACGGAATAATCCGGAAGTGACTGGAGAAAGACATCAAGAAAGACACAGCAAGGTAAGTCGGGATGAGAGACAGGGGATGATGACTTGAGTGATGGGGGGCGTGGAGTAGGCTAACAAAGTCCAGAAGGGAAAATTGGGGCGCGGTCCGTAATCCAAAAGCCGGGTAGTGCATCCATGATAAAGACAGTTAACACAGGAAACGGGAATATGGAACCAGGAACATGGAAGATTGAAATCATAACGAGGCAAGGTGCTCCGAGCCCCAGACTCAGAAGTCAGGAAGCCATGGTCAAGCCTATGTTCTCGGGCCACTCCTTTCCCCGTGGGCTTGTGAGCTTGGGGACTTGCAGCTTGCGGGCATCTATCTTCCAAAGCTGAGCCTGGAACAGCGTAGATGCTAGGGTTATAGACATCCTGCCGGCTTTGGTTTACCTTGTGGTGGTGTACCCACTGCCGGCCAGACTCAGACGAGCGCTGCAAGGGATGGTCTTCAAGTTTGTCTGGCGAGGCAGGTACGAGTACATCATGAGGAACCGGATGTGCCAGCCAGTTGAGGAAGGGGATAGAGATGTACCACGTTTCCCCCTGAAACTCGACTGCATTCTCTTTTGCAACCTCTGCCGGTACTTTTTCAGACTGTGGTTCTCCATCCCGATTATGCACCTGGTCCAGTGGACAAACACTGGGCCCAAAGCAGAGAGGCAACCTGAGTTCTACACCCACGCTCTCAAGTGGAGCAGGAGGTACGAGGCCACGAGACAGCCAGAGCTCTGCACCATCCACAGAGCCCTGTACACGGAGGTGAGGGGACAACCGGTCGCTGACGAAAGGCTGCGGGTTCCCAGACAACTCTGGGAAAGGACAAAGCTAAAGGAACTAGACAACAAGCTGAAGGACCTCAACTGGATGGCTGTACACAAGAGGCTGGCAACCAGAGAGGTCCTCTACAGACACTTGATCACCAGGAATCCGCATTGCCCCCGGAACACGTTTCGTCGAGGAGACTCAGAAGCACCTGTCCTGGAGCTGCCCCTTCGCCAAAGCGGTATGGGGCAGAATGGACAAAATTATGCAACTCCTGGGAGCGGGAATGGTGCTCAGCTATCAGGACATCCTGTTGGGGCTAGCACCAGCCGGATTGGACAAGGGGACGCAGTGCCTGCTGTGGCTACTGCTGTCCCTAACAAAACAAGGATTGTGGAATGCAAGGACCACTCTCATCCAGCACAACGCAGAGTGGGGAGTGAGGGAGCTGGAGGAGAGTATCCTGGCGGACTTTAGAAGGAGGATGAAGCGCGACGTCACCAAATGGGGTTTCTTCGCATCGAGGGAGCGCTGGAAAGAACTTTGGGCCCTGTACAGGGACTAATGGACAAAAGCAAGTGGTAGAGCTTGGAGGGACTCTTTAATTGCTCAAATCCGGCCCCATCATCCACTTGCACAGATTGATAATGGACAATCCCCGCTCGAAATGTTTTATATAAAAGTTCATACCTAGTCAGAATGTTTACTAAATTTGCAAGAATGGTTCTTTTGTGAGATGTTGCTTTGGAAATTAAGTATATTTTGATATAAAAAAAAACAAATAAAGCCAAAACACTATCAAGACACACCGGGAACTAATAGAACTGAATCAATAACAGAAACGGGTAGGGGCACCCTCTAGAGGAGGAATGTGGAACGTAACAGTATGCTGGTCAAAAACTTAATGGCGCTCCTCATTCTTGCTTGTTCATCTTTTCAAAGATTGTTCTAATATTAAAATATTTTGGACACCCTTTGATAACCACATTCTGATCATATCAGTATTTGTCATTTAAAGCTATTTTGATTTTCTTTTTAGTTGGATGTTTTTTTTACATTACATTACAGTACATTATGATATATTGACCTTTTAATAATATTCTTGCATTCCATATTTTAGATGTTTTTGTGTTCTACAAAGTTTAGTCTGTGGAAGTTTCTTTTGCATAACAACTTATTATCACACAGGGTTGCTGTAATCTATTGGTTTCAGTCAGTATACTGAAAGTTCCTTTTCTTTATTTTCTGACTGAAATTAATTTAAAAAAACATTTATCTACAAAAATGTTTATTCTTTGCTCATATTAAATATAATGTTAAGGTTTGTATCCTTGTCAAAATGTTTACTAAGTGTGTTTAGACAATTATATACTGTAACTTATAACCCCTTACAACTTTGAACCAATATCCACATACACCCTTTCTTACATATTCAAATGAAAAAAAACTAAAAAAAGTCATCATAATTATTAGAGATATCAATGTCTGGAATGGAACCATTGATAAAGAAGGAGTTAGACATATCAACTCAACCTACATTTTTCTCCAAAGGCCAAAAGTCAGAAAAAATAGACACAAAGCATCCTGACAACATCCATGTGTCCACAAAATTATCACCCGATTACCTTTATTTTTGATGTATTGAATCTCAGATATCAATATACCTAGAGCAATTAGAGATGTTCACAATTGCAAGTTCGAACATCTTTTTAATACATTTAATTATGTATATCAAGCTAGTAAGCAAACATCACCTTTATTTTAATAAAAAAATCAATGTTGAACCAAAGAGAATGATTTCAACAATGTATTAGGAAATATTCATACATTTTGGATGGACCAGATGAACAGGTGGTGGACAGACTAGGCAAAAACATTCAACATCTTGTGGCAATATCCATGTTTTCTCATTGCCACAAAGACTGTGTATAGCCCAGATATTCAAGAACTCAAGTTTATTTTATTCTGGTAAAAGACGGAGACCCAATCTAAGAAAGAGAAGCAATCAACATTTTGTAAGTACAGGTTTGAAGATATAGCCATTAATAAATGTACTGTCAGTGATAATATACTAAATTCCATCCCACAACACCCAATTAGAAATAAGTTTGTAGCTGTGACAACACTTAATGTGACAATGAAAGCTATTTTGTAATTGAGAAATAACAAAGCAGCATGAGGTGGTATACCGCTGTAATCACTGGCGTACATCATGGAATATTTTTTTAAATAATTTGATGCAGACTGCATTACTCCACAAAACTGCCAGGTGACGTAATGAATCCTTAAATTGCTTACACTGCTTGCGGTTGTCTTACTCATCGGTCCGGGATTAAATGTTTATTTCCCCAGTAGTGCTTTGCTGCACTAATCGTACTGTATGCATCCCGTACTAATGCCAATTTCATTAAATACAATGATCACATTTGTGAAATAGGATATTGTCACCAGGTTGCTACCACAACACTAAATGGGATACATGTCACAATTCTGTATAACACTATCATTTTAAATTATAAACAGTATATAGAATTATTAGCATTTGTACATGAACAGAAATTAGAAAACATAATTTTATTTTACTTTTTTACTATAACAATGTATTATACAAAGTGGCTTTAAAAACATATTTAAAAGCAAATAAACATGTTAAAAAGCTAAATAAAGTTTTGAGAAGTAATTTGAATGAGTTTGTCACATACTGTGAGTTGCATTGTATCTGATATAAGTCTGCACTAAATTCAAATCAATATATCTAAATTATCAATATTTCAATTTGCAGTTTAGGTACAGTATGCACTGCTCTAAATATTTTAATATAATTTTAATGATCACTTGCAAAAGAGTGGTGTAAGTAATGGCATCTAGATCAAGGTTGT